>NC_081344.1:65311280-65532742 GCF_029784015.1 Lycium ferocissimum
TATCAAATTTTCCACCTTTTTGTAACTAGTGGTCTAAGTAATTATTACTTAGTTTCATATAATCTAACAATTACCTTAATTATTGATTCATTAAATCCTTATCAAGCTAAATAAAAGAACCATTTTTTTTATAATGACTAAATCATGGGCCACTTTTCAAAGTTTGTAGAAAGCTGAAAATTGCTACGGTGTATTCAAGAAAAGCAAAAATTGTGAGTCATAGATTTTCATAACTACCATACTAAACTAAACTTCCTGAAACATATTCTCTTGTGGGAGCGTATAAAACTAATTGTACCATACCTGATTGCCTTTGTATTTGGTGGAAATAAAATAAATCTAAGATTTTAATTAAAATAGTACTGCCATAGTTATTTTGGGAATCCTAATCACAAAGTACTAGTATTGCTTCCTATTGGATGTTTCATTTCCAAATCTTTCCAGTTGGGAAAGATTAAAGACACCCATATGTTATACAGTATTAAATTATTAATGGTAAGGTTTGAAGGGGGCTACGACAGCCACAATTAATTAGGACCATTCGTTTCCTTCTGGGTGGTATTAATTAATTTAATATTATAATTATGGTCAGACATTATTAGGAATTTATAATGTTAGCACTAACACTTTATTGTTACTCTATAATGATGTCCACCATGCCTGTCTCTTTCCCCTCTCCTACCTCTTCTTGGGACCTAAAATGATCCTTCTTTATGAAGCTAATTAAAGAAAGAATGCAAGGTACAAGTATTTTCCTTTATTGCCGTGCCCACTTATTTAATGGTGTTGGTGCCATTAATTTCTTATACTACCAAAATCAGCCAAAAGATTCAATAAATTGCATTGCTTTTGAATTGTTTACTTGCTATGCATACACGTGGAAAGTTAGGCATGCACTTGTCCTTTCATGACAAGTTTTTACAACGCAAAAAATAATATATCATTCTTCCGTATTATATTGCTTTGCACCAAAGATATGAAAGCAAAGTGGAGCGTAATGGAGATATTCGTATGTATAAATGTATAAAATAATAATCCAATGTATAAAATACGGGTCTAACATTCTCCTCCTTTAGAACATTCATCCTCGAATGTCAAATGAGGACTAATACTCATCAATTAAATAACCGAATCACCCGTTATCGCAAGCTATAGACACCAAAATAAGACCACAAAAGGATGTCTTAGGGATGTTAGGCCTAAAAGTGCTAAACGACCAAATGGGTCGTTACATTTTAGGGGTAGCTCAGCGACCTCCCTAGAGAAAAGGGCACTCATGCTAATTTTTAGACCCGTTTTTGGTGGGCTTTGTAGGGTTATTTCTCAACACTATAAATAGCACCTTTGGTCGTTTTTTGAGAGAGAGCAAGTATTATTTCGCAGAGAGCAAGGAGTAAGACTATTGTAGGGTTTGAACTTTTATCTTCTTAAATTCATCTTTTCTTCATTTGAACATGAAATTTAATTGTCAGAATCGACTATGAGCGGCTAAGCTCCCTTGTTCTGGGGTTATGGCCAAAGTATGATTGTTATCGTATGAACTTGAGTTAACGTTTATCCTATGTATCAAATGATTTATTTGCTTAATCTTGTGCATGACTATTTTACTGCTTTGCGACCAGTAGGATATTTATTTGATTCTGAGATTGAACTCAAGAGAGGAATACTAAGCTAGAACGAAGACTGAGCAGAGTAGGATCCTAACATTGGGCATCGGGGAGCGGATTCACGTCTAGGATAGAGATAAACCTAGTTCGCCCTACTAGGTTGATATAAAGGAATTATGAATGCGTTTGTATGAATGTTCATTACCATAGAGATATAGGCGTGAAAGTAATACGAATAGGTGACTAGAGAACTCAAGAGATTCGTAGTCATAAAATTAACCCGGTCAATCAGTAACTCAGTAAAGAATAAGAGTCAACGATAGTGCATGCATGACATGAATACGATAGTGCCGTAACCCTGCAATGTCTTCTCTCTGTGATAAAATCAAACTATAACCCCGGTTGTTACAAATTGTTCACATAAGTAGTAGTTATTTACTTTTTGCGTTATTTAGTAACCTAAACAAACATCCTTTTAATTACTTGCATAATTAGTGGCGATAGTATATTTTCATAGAACCGTTGATCATAAGTCTCTATGGATACGATAACCGACTTCAAAAGTCACTATATTACTTGGTGACCACATATACTTGCGTGTGTGTTGGGAGCAACAACTAACATGTGCATTATATTTTCTGGAATCTGGGCTGGAAACAACACTAATGGCTTGGCATGTTTTTGTTGAAAATTGGTGTTGAGCCTCTTGTTGGCATTCATTTTATGATGCTAAAATATCCAGGCCCCTATTCTATTTAAGATTTTGGAGTGTTGTTCTTGGAATCTGTTGTTTCCTATACCTGCATTTAAGTTTGGATAGAAACAAGGATTTTATTTTTTTACTTGGAATAAAAAATAAAGTAAAACCTATAGGGTATACTAACTAAGGTGTCACCTAAGGGCATGTTTGACCCATAGGTGTGACTTACCTAGATCTTGAGAAAGAGTGGACTAGGCTTTGAGTTTCCTATCAAACTGAGCCTAGTAATCCTCTTCTTGATATACTGGGGTTCCCCTATGCTAGAATATCCTTTACGGGAGCCTACTAAGTAGTATGAACTTGTAGAGCCTTTGAAGAAATTGCTCTAAAACTGTGATGAAGAATTCTAAAATGGGAAGGTGTCTGCTTCTTTTTCTCTGTTTTTTTTTTTTCTAAAAAGATTCTTTGATGTGTGAAGTAGTTGGTTTAACCTTTCTGGTTACTATAGCTTGGCCTGACTTGAGTTTTGATTGAACTATTCAGACCCGAGTTCCATAAACTCTATTTCTGGTTTTGTTTAAAGAGAATTAGAAAGTATAATGTCTAATTGATGTAATCCAGACCTGCCTACTTAACTATTTTAGTTTGGGACCTGTGTGCTTTTGCTGTTGATCTTTTAGTCTGATTTGAGTAAGTGTTTAGTTAATATTTACCACCTTTGGGATTTGGTTCACACTCATGGAATTGGATAAATAGTTGAGTCCTAAAAGCTTGATATACAATTCTGCTTAACATCTGAGTTATCTCAATCTTCTTTTTTTATACTTCATTTATGTTGCTTTCTACATTATGAGTGGTGTCATGCTAAATGTATACAGAGTATACATAACTTGTATACACCCTGGTGTATACAAGGATGTATATTATGTATACCTTTCGAACAACTGCTGAAACATGTTTGTTTATAAGTTTGGGCCAAATCTACCCCTCCCCTTCTCTAAGTATAGCTATATAGGCTCATATTAAAATCTGCATTTTGTTTATATTGGGCCTCATTTAGTCATAATCTATTTCCTTGTATTTTGGGCCATTGTTTACACTTATTGTTATGGATTGAAATTTGGGTTATGTCTGTATCATTTAGTTTAAATTAGGGATTGTTCGTCCTTTTATGCCTTGTTTGTTTGTACACAGGGATTTTATATATTCAATTAGTTTATTTATACTTAGTATAAGCACCCTCTAATCCTTATTATTTTTTATGATGCATGTAAAATGCCCCGAGCCATTTGGACCTCCTTTTCTGCATTGAACCTTGTTGGGCCTGAGGCCCAACACTCTTTCTTGATTGAGTCCAATGGTTGATAATGGAAGCTAATATATTGAACGCCCAGTCATGGGTGAAAATGGCACTAATGGGTTTGGGTAGACTCATTGTTAAAATTTACTTTGTTTCTCCCTTCTCTTGTTTCATATATATTTTGCATGTGTATATTTGTATTGTATATGTAAACAAATGTGTAGTATATTGAAACCCTTATATGCTAGAACTTAGGAAAATGCCTAGTATTTTAGGAAAGTCGCCTCAAAACGTTTTCAAACTTGATTAATTTTTAAAGTTGTATGAACCGGGTATTTAATGGTGTTAAAGCCAAAACTTAAAACTGGTTCGGCTTTTCTTTTGTAAGTAAGATTAGGTGATTTTTTTTAATAATTAAGTAACAAATTTTGGATCTTTCATCCTTAGTAAAATCTAGTAAATGTTGTTGGGGCCTTAAGCCCCTAATAAAGAATAAAAACTGCTTAATGTTTTTTCATTAAAACTGAACCTGGTTTGAAAAATAAGTTGACTTCAAAGATGCGTTTTTATGATGGTAAAAGAACAACTTTCCAGACTTGGACCAACTGTTGAAATAAGAGGTTACCACATTTTGGACATTTTCAGAGACTAAAAACTGATTCTGGACTTGTGAAATTTAAGAAAGTTGAGACTGTTTGGGCCTAAAGCCTAGAAACCCGCGGACTGAAATAAAGGAAACACATTTGGACCAAGTTATAAGGATAAGATGGATTTAGACTTAGAATACTACTGACTTATGGGCTTCAATAATAAAAATGGAACTAATTTTCTATAAATTATATGAAAAAATTATATTTATATATATATATACTATCTATATATAAAACGGAGATATACTCCATATTTTTATATATACGTATAAAAACCCGTAGGTACTAAACCCATTTTGTTAGGACTAGAATAGTAGTGACTCTACTCGGGAGAAATCCCGAGTGTGTCCTAGTCCGGCAACAAAGTGAGTAGAACACTTACGCGGATTTTCTAAACCAAAACCCCTTTTTATAAGGGAACTTTTGCCGAATTTTTTCTTGAAATTATGATACGAATAAAAAATGACATTTTGCGGAAAATAAAACACTTTTAAATAAATAAGTACATTAATCACACATTGCATCTCGTAGGTCAACCGTATTTTACGGATAGTTAATACTAGGGTGCATAAAACCTTCCCTAGGGGATCACCAAAACCCTTACCTCGAACTTTGGTCCAAAAGATTTTTCTTTATTTTTTGAAAAAATCTTTTAACCCGATTTTCCTAGTTTTTCATAAATAAATTAGGTGGCGACTCTAAAACACTAAAAATTCAATTAGAGCACCAACAACCTCGTAGTAACTTTTATGCTCGAACCTGCGTAAAAGCGAACTGTAACAGATGTCCCATCCCAAGAAAACACTATTACTAGCTATGGGGAAGCCTAATCGACTCCCTATGCTCTATCTATGCTTACCCAGCTACAAAACCAAAATAACTATACCTATTCTCTAAAAAATCCCCAAAAATCTTGTGGTAAGTGAAGAAAATGAAAATTCAAAACTAGTCATCGAACCCACCGCCAGGTGAATGAATTCCGGTGACTTTGACGACAAGACCGATGAGGTTCGATCGAATGCCGACATCTTGGCTAACCTTTTATTATGAATCTAAAACAGCGTTTTTATCAAAAACAATGTACATTCACAAAGCATACTATTAGAGCTCCGTAGTCAACCGTATTTTACGAACCTTTAATACCGGGTGCGAACATTTAGGGGATCACCAGAACCCTTACCCAAACTTTGGTATAGATTAGTTTCTTTTAAAATTTGACCGTTTTAAAAGAACCCTTTCGAACTGGTTTTCCTAACTTACCTATAAGTTAGGTGGTGAATCTAAAAATTATGTCCATTTAGAGTACCATCCACGTAGAAGTATATTTTTTCCTTTTTCTTGGTACAATTGACAATCGTACTTTCCCGGGACACTTTTCTTTCTAAATGAGGCAAGTGCAAATGCGAATCGAAAAAAATAGAACCGTTACAGCCTAACTGCATGTGACCGAGCAAACCACATGGCTTGCTAAATCAACTTGGCAGATGTACTGATGTAGAATATAAGTTAAACATAAATGATTTGGGAAAATATGAGATTCAATAATCATAAGTCTGAAAATAGTGTTATATCATGAATGCGGAAAATAGTCTGAAACATAATAATGTAGACAACAAGGCTAACCCAACTGCATATCTGACATGACATGACTGAACTAGTCTATGAAACCTCTGAAAACATGAGTCTGAATACTAAAACTATTTACCGAGACAAGGCCCCTGGTATACTTCTACTGCATGACATGACACGAACTCAAAATAAAGATAACACCTTGAATGAATTAGGGCTCACCAAAAGGCCGATCAGCAAGGTACTAACAAAACGCATTCGTCGTCCCGTAAATCAATACTGCTATCGAAATACGAGGCCTAGGGAAGTTAAAAGGGGCGTCAACACATTTGAATTGTCTTTGGTATGTAAAGCAACTGAATGAACAAGCACGATACATATAGTAATAGAGCTGAAACTAAACATGAACATGAGTATAATTTGACACGAGTATAATAATATATGGGTAAAACATCTGTAAGTACACATATATCTGTGGGAGAGCCTTAATATAACCCACAAAGTGAAATCGCCACGGGTACGTGAGTCCGGTACCCACAGCTCGACCTACGGGAGAGCAGCCCCCCACACCTTGCTGGTACGAGACATAAGCATGACATGAAATGATCCAATCGATTGTACGAAGGTGTCGCTTTCAATCCGGGCGGACGGACCCCACTCCTACGTTGACATACATAGTTTCGGTCGTCCGAGCCTTTCGATAAATCTATGCTACTCCTAAAAACATGAACATGAACATGAACATGGTTATTGTTGGCTTAAAAGCCCATGGTTTTCATAATATGACTTGTAAACATGACTCGTATGTATAATTTAACATGAATATAGATACATTATATAACTTTTATGAAACATAGAAACATGCCGGATTTCATGGAATTGAGTGTAATGATTCATGACTTGTATTTAAGAACCCATGGAATTCAAAGCATTTGCATTCATGGATTACGGATAAGTTCATCACAATCATAATGATGTATCATGAATACAATTATGAAAACTGTAAAGGAAAGCATGATATATAGTTATACATGTGTTTAGGGTTTTCATGAACTAAAGCATGATCTTGATTCTGAAGCGAAACGTGTTTCATGGATTGTACATGGCGTGGGGAAGAACAATAATGTTCCCACAAGTGGATAGAAACCCTACATACCTTAGTTTCTCCAAAACTTGAATAAAAAGTATGAACTTTTAAAGAAGAACCCCAAGAATCTGAACTTGAAACCTTGAGAAGGGTTTTCTTGAAACCCCTAAGATTTTAGTGTAGAATCTTGTTAAAAATCCAAGTTTATGTGTTAGAATTACTTACAAACACATGGGAGAGACTTACCTTGATGTGGGAGGATGCATAGAGGAGATAAAAGTTGTGCTAGGGCTTGGAGAACTGAAAATGGAATAAAAAATTGGAAAAACACAATTTTAATGAACCTTTGGGTGGCATTAGCATCTGCGCCACATATGGCCTTCTATAGTTACAGATGCTAACGCATTTTCGAAACGGAATGTTGGAAACTTCGGGACGGAAAATTTTATCCCAAATGCGTTGAGAAATGCATCGTAGATGGCCATCTGCGTCGCATTTTTTGTTCTGCATCGCAGACGCTTGTCCGGCGGAATGCTCTGCTACCCTTTAGTAAAACGGCCATAACTTTTTATACAAATGTCCGCCTGACCTCCACAATATATGGATAGAAAGGTATTAGAAAGGCCTACAACTTTTATTAAAGAATTCTAGCTGAGGACCTCCACAATATATGGATAGAAAGGTATTGGAAAGGCCTAATGTCACATCCTGTGACTCCACAAGCTCCATGTTATGTCCCGTGTTTTTGCGTACGGTGGAAAATTATGGAAATACTTAAGACTTGTATGTTACAAGGCAACAATTTGATTTTAGTTAATATGCTTATGTCGTTTGTGTAGAAATTATTGGTGTAGAGACATCGGGGAAGGCCGAGGGGCGAATTTGGAATTTTGGAAATTTGTTTTGGGAATTACAAAACGAGAATTTTAATGAATTGGGCCAAGAAAATTGAACAAAAATTGAGGCCCAAGACGAGGGGTGGCCGGCCAGGCTAGCCCAAGCCTCTAATTAAATGGTCATGTGATTTTCACATGACCTTTAGTTGGATAAATATCATGACATGCCTTAGAATTTTCAAGAAACACAAAGCAAAAAAAAAAAACAAGAAAGCACCCCAAAGGAGGCTCTCGGCCGAACCAAAGAAAAGGAAAAAGAAAAATTTCCTAGCCTTGTGTTGCTCCTAAAAATCTTGTTCTTCTCATATTTGTAGAGTACGCAAGACGCTCTCCAACGTGATATAATTAGTTTGGTGAAAGGAGCACGTTTGCGACTAGTCGGAATTTCAAGAAAAGGTAAGAATTTTGCCCTTTTAATGTTATGGAATTGGTATGAATATGATAAGGATTGAGAATAGACGAGAATCCCGTGGTTTTGATGTATGTATGAAACCGTGGGTGTGTGTGTGTGTGGTGTGTTTGGCCGTGTGCCATATGGTTATAGAAATGAAATGAATTCAAGTTCAATTAGTTTGTTAATTGTGTTGTTGTGATCTTAGTAATGTAAATAAGGGTTTAATGACTTGAATTGGCATTGGAATTGCTTGTATGTAATTATGGGAATTTATGGGAATTTTATATGATTTTATATAATGATGAAAGCAAGGTTCCAAAGGTGAATTATGATTGTTGTTGATGAGTTGGGAAGGAAAACAATGTGATTTGGAAGCTTTGTTGTGTTTATGGAAGAGTTGGATAGAATATGAAAATTGGCGGAATGCTTGAAATTGTGAATATCGTTTGGAACGTCATTGGAATATGTTTGGATAATATTGAATTAGTTAATGAATATGGAAAATGTTGATATTAGTTGGCTAATGTGAAGTTTGGATGAAAATTGTTGAATTGTGTAAAAGGAAGACCATTTGTGCCATAATGTAGTTTATGAGGATTATTGATGTTGTTGGTTGTTGTTGTTGATATTTTGAAATTTTGAGATAATTCTGGGGATGTTATATATATAGGGGGAGGTCTTTGCCGAAATTTCGGTGAGACAAAGACAAAGTTAAGTGAACTCTTAAGCCTTAAGATTCCTAATTGGTAACTTTGACCATTTGCAGATTCTGAGCGAAACGGGACTTGAGTTTCGGGCGAGCGTAAGACGTATCTAAGGTATGTAAAGCTCCCCACTCCTTTCTTTGGCATGTCTTAGTATGCTAGGTTGACATCGGAACCCCGGGAGCAATTCTGCTCCTCGAAATCCAATTTATAAAATGGCTACTATTCATTCAATTCAATTGAAGCCTAGTGACTCCATTTTGACTAGAAAAGCAATCAAACGTCCGAAACCTATGTAAAGGTGATCAGTTCACTTTGAAATCTTCATATATGATCTTATAGACTCCAAACGCCCATAGATTACGGTTGCTACCTCGACTTGACCCGAGGTGTGGCCCGCCGACCCCGAGATGCCTTATTTGTCCTACAGGATCTCTTTTGGATAAATTTCGATAAAGAATCTTCGATTTTGAAATTGTTCCTTATGAAATAATGTTTTGAACCCTATGAAGTACTATGTTATGTTTTGGAACCATACGTACCACTTTGGAACTATTTTGTGGAATAAACTTCCGTACCAATTGTTTATCTGACTGTTTTGGTTAATAAATTGACTTATGAAGTAATCAAGTTTTGAAAGGCTATTTTGATATACGAATCGCATTGTTTGCTCACGACTCCGCTCGTGCCTTATTATGACTTCGTTCACCTGATCCGGGCCGGTTTTGTGATCGTGCGCTTTGTATGCTAAATTCGGAAGTATGTTGTGTTTCGGTTTCGAGACCTCGCCATAGGGCGGTTACCGTATACGGAGTTATCTTTGTGATATGGCGTATGATATGATTTGTTTTGTTGACGCGGTATGTCGCGATATGTTATATGTGATACGATATGTTTGGGGTTTGTACGGGGATTTGAAACCTTCACGGAGTATCGTGTTGTGGCGCCGGCGTCGCAGTGGTGACCACATTCCCCGAGCGTTGTGCATGATTTTGATTTGCATTATGTATATATGTCATAATGTCGCTTTTGTTATACCGATTCGATATATTCTCTCTCGTATGCGTATTTGCCGTGATTTGGATTTACCGTACTCGATGCTTTACATACTCGTACCTCTTTCGCACCGACCCCCTTTCTTCGGGGGTGCGTTTCATGCCCGCAGGGCCGTACGTTGGTGATCCTCCACCGTAGGCCACACTCTCTCGCTATATTGGATTGCTCCCTTGATCGGAGCGTACATTTTGGTATATATTTCGTCATGTTTACCCTTATGTATATTTGGACTATTTTGGGCACGGCGGGCCCCCGTCCCGTCATATGATTCTCGATTCCGTCCGTTCAGAGGTCCGCGGGACATACTTTGTGGGTTGTGCCTACCTCCGTACGATTGTGTTTGTATTTGGTGTGTTCGGGGCGATTCCACGCGCGCCGCGGCCGGTCCGCTATATGTATATGATATTTTGTTGGCCCTGTGTGGCCTTTGTTGGTATTTTCTGTGTGCAGGGTTATTTTGGTTAGTCCATAAAACAAAGGAAACTCTGCCGAAATTTTTCTGGAAATTATCTAAATTGGAAACATAGCCTTACCGGCTTCTGTTATAGATTTGATCGCGTTCGTTATGTTTTGAGGTAGTGTTTGATGGGTATGTTTGGGTGCCCAGATCGGGCACTAGTCACGGCCTACGGGGTTGGGTCGTGACACTCCATCTCTCTCCTACTCAATGGTGGTAAAACTGATCACTTCATGCCCTCTGGAGGTATCAGATAAGGTGATCCTATGTCCCCTTATATCTTCATCATGTGTATGAAAATTCTCTCCAGAGATATTGACCATCATGTAGCCTCCAATAGCTGGTTTCCCATAAAGATCACACTTGATGGACCAAAGATCTCTCATATGTTCTTTGGTAAGTAATTGGGCTTCCCTATCTTTCACAATAAGCCATTAATAATGACTTTCAATACATTATGGATAACATGCATCAAAAATTGGCTGGTTGGAAAACCAGATTCCTAAACATGACTGGTAGAACTAATCTTTGTAAAGCTTCTAGCATTCCTAGTCATGTTATGCAGTACATTAAGCTCTCTGCCCATATCCTGAAGAACATCAACAAGCTTCAAAGGGATTTTATCTAGGGCACCACTACTAGAAAAAGAAAAGAAAATGTACCTCTTAAAATGGGATACTATCACTAGACTAAATGAGAAGAGGTCTTGACATTCCCAAAGATAAGTACAGAAATAAGGCAAGCCATGCCAGTCTTTCCTGGAGAATGTACAACAATCACAATGCCCTTTGGGTGAGAACCCTCTACCATAAATACTGTAATAGAGGGACTGGAAAACTGCTAAGTCTAGAACCTGGCAATGTATTTTAAATGGGTGGAAAATTTCTCCAAGAACACTAAGTGGATCATCCACAAGGGGAACAAAGTCAATAGGTTCACTGATAATTGGATCCATAACCATGAACCCCTTAGGAACATCATTCATGGCCCTCTCAGCCTTGAAGACCAGCAGGCAAAAGTCAGTGATTTCCATATCACTGGGAGACGAGATCTTAGAAAGCTACCTTTCTCTATCTCCGAAAAGAACCATCAAGAACATGTTTATACCTCTTTCCACCACCGCTGAGGACAAACTAGTATGGCAAAACACCATTGGTGGGAAATTCTCTACGAGACAAGCCTACCACTCTGTCTATGCAGATCTCTCTGAGAACCAAAGTCATGTTGCCAAACCTTTCTCGTAGATCTGAAAATTTTAAATCCCCAACAAGATCAAATACTTCCTTTGGCTTCTGCACCATATGAGACACTGCCATTAGTAAATTCATCCACCACATTGGGCTGACCATCAACCCTTTGTGCCATCACTGCAGTGAGGCTACTTAAAGTATCTCCCACATCTTCTTTGAATGCCCTAATGTCATTCTCTATTGGTACAACCTTGGCCAGCAATGCACAAATGTTGATTGTAGCAATGACATGATCTTCACTGACAATGATTACTAAATATATGGATGAAGCTTAGGAAGAAGAACTTTAATAGTCACCTTATTTGGGAAAATCTTCTTCCTTTTTGTTTCTGGGATATTTGGATCACTAAGAATAATAATCCCTTCAACAATAGGAAAAACAACATCCCTGTTGGCAAAACCATCAACCATGCAACCTAAAACCACCACTGTGCTAGACAAAAGAGTTGCAAACCTACAAGAAAGAAGGTCACCTTAAAAAGGAAACCCCTTCCTAGAGGGCATCTCAAACTCAATACTGATGGATCCATTGACACAAAAATAGGATGAATTGGGGGTGATTGGGGGCACTATTAGAAACTCCAATGGTGACTGGGTCATGGGGTTCATGAAAAGCATCCATAGCATGACCAACACCATGAATGAAAACCTTGCACTTAGGTAGGGCCTCAAAATGACTTGGGATGACAAGCCAATACCTTTGGAAGTGGAGGTTGATTCTCTAGTGGCAATTAATATGATTAACAAAGGAAATGAAATACTAAGCCCTATTATTTTTTATTCCGGTTCATTGCTAATGATCTTTGGAGAAACCGCTGGTGCAACATAAGTAGTGGGAACAAAATAGAGTGGCGGATGCCTTGGCAAAACAAGGAGCCAAGGAAGCTAATTTTGCGGACCCAAATTTTTGGTAGTTCCTCCAATGTTTGTGAATGAACTGTTTTGGGCGGATATTCCAAGAACTATGTGTAAAAGATCAGTTTCGGATTGTAATATTTTTGAAAAACTTGTAAACTCTGATGCTACATGGTGTGGCACCAATTATGCTAACTACATGAACAATATATATATAAATACATATATAAAGTATCTTTATGAACCAAAACAAAAAGAACACCTTAAAGCAACCAACACATATGTAATTAATAGGCACCTGACAAACTTAAAGTAAGCAACACATAGTAACAGAATAACAGTGTGCGAAGGCACGGGCAATGTTGGGTAATGTTGAGTGCTTCGGGTAAATTGTTTGTGCCTCATGGGCAGTTTAAGTAATTAATAGATATATGAGTAAAAAAGGGTAATTAAATAGGTTTTGATGGGTATTTTGTGTAGTTTTCTCTATTATTTATCCATCGGAAATAAGTTAGACAAGTAAATTAATAATTATTTAATTAATTTTAGAGCGCAAGCAATAAATTATTTAAGGGATTTTCTCAAAAATACACAACCCAATACAATATATTACACCCACATAGCCTTATTTTTAGTTAACATTCACATAGCCAACTATTTTGTCGTAGCAGTGCTTATACACACGGTAAACAATATTATACAACATTATAGACTTACTGTAAAGAATGTATCAACCTTGTATAAAAATATATACTAGTTTATATGATGTGTTTATACACACTTTCATACTATTATACAAAAAATTTACAATTTTTTATAAATTTTACAAAAATTGGATTTGACTCCTATGAACTTCAACCTATGAAACTCCACACGAAATAGGTAAAGAATATCACCAAATAGCTTCAAATTTTATCATAACTTCAAAATGACATCTCCAAAGAACCACAAAATAATTTCGACAAACAACTAAACCCATTTGTGAGTTTTCAAACTTTTTAAAATCCTAACGAATGGATTTTTAAATTTTGAATTTTAATTCACTCAACAATATTTAAATCTCTAATGATAAACATGAATATCACTCGCAATCAATTTTTAAGCATGATTTCTGGGTCATTTATCGAAGATGACAAGGCTTCAATATGCTCAAAGGCAGAGCTTAAGACTTGAAAGTTTCTTTCGGTTTATGTACAAAGGGGCTAAACCGGGTAAGATGTAGAAATATGGGCCCGTTTTTGTTGTTAACTTTAACTAGGTGACAGGGAGAGTAAAAATCTCATTATTTAATTTGGGAAGTCGATAGCCATACTTCACACGTAGTGATTTTATTACTCCATTATTCTCTAACTGATTACACTGAATTTAAGGATTAATAATTGTGGTGCGGTCATCAATTTTGGCACTAAATGGTTCAGAAATTTTTCAAAAAAGAGTCGATGCTTTTAAACACGTTCCTTATTCTAACAACTCTCTTTGCTATGTTTTATGATTTTTATTGTTAGACTAATTACTCCACAGGGTAATACTTCTCATTTATCAAGGAAAACAAATATAGAAAAATTTAACAACTCGTCATAATTTCATGAGGTCTATGTCCACACGTTAGAATGAGACAATTAGTAGGCTATTAGAAAGCTCTATAAATTTGTCACACCCAATTAATGGATTAACTCACTAATCAAAGCAGCGAACTACAACTAATTACTTTTCTCTAAAGTTCAATCACTTTTAGTGTGTAAAAATGGTTCGAAAAATCTTTGTTGCATCATTCTTAGTTGCATTTTTTGTCCTAGCTTGTACTGTTGAGGGTCGTAACATGCTAGAGAGCATTGTTGAAGATGACAATTCCATTGGAACTAAATGGGCTGTGTTGGTAGCTGGATCAAAAGATTATTATAACTACAGACACCAGGTCATATTTACAATTCTTTCTTAATAAATTTAATATTTTACTATTCCTTTAATCTCAATATGGCACTATACAATGTTTGAGGTTGAATATGCTGAAGTCTTTTTTTCTTTTCTTTTTTTGGGTTTAAACAAAAATTATCTATGGAAATAGTTCCGCGAATGGAGGATAAAGGGAGTTAACTTAGGATCGAAATTGCAATTAATATAGTGCAACTTCAACTCTCAAAATAACACCTAACAATTAATTAAAATATACATATTGCATTTGGACTGCATTGAAGATCGTATGGTCAAAGGTATTAACTGTTACACATAAATTGGAATTAAGGGCCAAAAGAATTAATGTTCAAGTGACTTATTTCTCTTAGTGAACGACTAACTCCTATACACATCCACCCTCAATAATAGTTATTTGTCATGGATATAATATATAAGGCAGCTTATTAACAAATGAACTTCTAATGCCTTTCTAATTAATTTGTTCCTTTGGCCTTATTTCAGGCTAATGTATGCCATGCTTATCAACTACTGAAGAAAGGAGGTCTAAAAGATGAAAACATCATTGTATTCATGTACGATGACATTGCTTATCATCCTGAAAACCCTAGACCGGGAGTTATCATAAATAGCCCCCATGGCCATGATGTGTATGAAGGAGTACCCAAGGTATGTTTCTCTCTCTCATATTTGTCCAGATTTTATTACTTATATTTAATGTGTCTTTTTTTTTTTCTTTAATGTTTTATTTGTGTTTTGTGACATAGGACTACACAGGAGAAGATTGTAATGCTGACAACTTTTATGCTGTTATCTTGGGAAATAAGAGTGCTCTAACTGGGGGTAGTGGGAAAGTTGTGAACAGTGGTCCAAATGATTATATCTTTATCTACTACACTGATCATGGTAGTCCTGGTGAAATTGGTTAGTAATCTCAGGATCATTTAATTTCTTCTCATTCTGTTCATGAAGTAAAATAGAACTTACTTCAAGAAAAACATACACACGAAATTTCTAATCTTTTGTCATTTTTAGAAATGCCTACAGGTCCACCTGTCATTGCTAATGACCTGAATGATGTCTTGAAGAAAAAGCATGCTTCTGGGACCTATAAAAAGATGGTAAATAATTAACAATTGTTATTTTTGCTAGTTTGAACCAAAGATATATTAATGTATGGTCTAACTTTGTTAATTGTTGGATCTTAATTAGGTATTTTACTTAGAAGCTTGTGAGTCTGGAAGCATGTTTGATGGTCTTTTGGGGAAAGGTTTAAACATATACGCAACAACATCATCAAAGCCGGATGAGCTCAGTTGGGCTACCTACTGTCCTTCAGATGATGGTGAGCCATGCCTTGGTGAGTGTCCCCCCAAGGATTACAAGCATGTCTGCTTGGGAGACTTGTTCGGTGTTTCTTGGTTGGAGGATAGGTACGTAAATGTTAGCTTCATTTTTTGACTTAATTATTTCAATATGGTACGTTATACCACTTATGCAAAAATTGGAAACACATATCGGAGCTAGTGTATATGTAAATTGAGTGAGTAAAAAGGTTGCATTGACTAGGGATGAGGAAATTTTGTCATAACTATATATTTCAAGGAGCACTCTTTGGGGCTAGCTTAATTCTCATTATGGATGAAAATAGAAAGTCTAAAATATCGAAATGATTAACTCCTAGTCGTTGTTAAGTTCTTCATTTTCCTTGTAAAGAGATATTTGAAGGTTTATCATTGGACAAAAGTCATAAATTTCCAAGAAATACAAAGATATATGATTGTGAAATTGAAAATGATGGTTTTCGAGCATCCTAGTAATTTTTATTATATGTCAAACTAACTGCACTTTTGTTCTACTAATGGCCAGTGATTTGCACAATCGGCGAGTTGAAACTTTGAAGAAGCAGTATCGGCGGGTAAGATTAACAACACTAATAATTAAATTATTTCGTAATACTAGATGAACAGATCTTCACTAAGAATATTACCAAGATCAATTAGTCATTCAAAAAGATTGTCACAATTTCATTTTGTGAAGTTTTAAATATCATATACTAGCTAGTTGTTCATTCTACTAAATCATAAATATTTCCTAATTAACCTCGTCGGATGTTTTATCCATTATCAGATTCGTAAAAGAGTTCTAAATAATGGTCATACAGAAGGTTCCCACATCATGCAATATGGTGATTTACATATACATAAGGATGCTCTTTCTAGATACATGGGTTCTGATTCTGGAAAACATACTTCTACCAATAACGACGAGTCATCGATACCGTCAAGGCATGTTAACCAGCGCGACGTTCATATCTTATATCTAAAGTCCAAGGTAATTTTACACTAGTTTAATTTCTACACATGACAGGTAAAACAATATTTAACTATGAGTAACAGTTAGTAAGGCAAAAATTAATTAGACATGTTACCTGACTTCTTTGTACTTTTTCATCAATAATTAATGACAGTTCGAGGCTGCTCCTGAAGGGTCTACTAGAAAAATGGAAGCTTATAAGCAATTAAGTGAAGCTATATCAGAAAGACAACATGTAGACAACAGTGTAAGACATATTGGAGTTGTTTTATTTGGAGTTGAGAATGCTGCTGAGGTGCTAACCACTGTTCGACCTGCTGGACAACCCCTTGTTGATGATTGGAACTGCCTTAAATCCTTTGTAAGCATATATATGTTAATTAACTTAATTAGTTCTTATGCGGTCTTTTTTTTTTCCCTTACGAGTTTAACGACTATACACTGGCTGTATAAAGAAATTATTAATGTTGGTGAACAGGTGAAGACGTTTGAGTCACATTGTGGATCGTTAACTACCTATGGCAGGAAACACGTTCGTGCATTTGCTAATATGTGTAATGCTGGAATTAAAAAGGAGGAACTGGATGCAGCAACTAAACAAGCATGTGCTCCTTAATTTGGGAATTAGATTACTCATGTAGCTTGTAAGAAGCAGTTTAATTAATCTGCGTACTGAAGCAATGTATTAAACAATTAATCTTCTATAGTAATATATTTTCCTGTTGTTGAGGAATGTCGATTTGTTATACGTACCAACAATTATTAATGGGAAGAGTTGGTGTTCGATCTCTATTGAGAACGAGTCATGCTTTGCTTTGATGATTAGATTGTAGCTTCATTTAGGTCACTCATCCTCAGAAATTGTAGCTTAATTATAACATGCTTAATCCGCAGGTAATAATTATATACCCACTAAGGTTTTCCAAATGAATATTGTGTGGATAGGAAAATGAAAATCTGTAGGAAACTAAGTTACTAAATGGATAACATATAATTGGAGTGAATACTGGAGGGATTGGAAGAATAGTAGTACATAACTTCTTAATATTCCACCGGTTTCCATTAAACTGTGTGAATTCGGTTTTACAAATCAGAATCTTGGTGCAATTTTGAGCCATCCTGCTTCAAGATCATTGCATTCTCAACCTTATTTTGAGATGTCTTGTAGATCTTCACAAATGTTGTCGACATCTATGTTGAATTCGCTAATTTTGCCTCTGATTCCAGTTTGGAAAATCAGAGTTCGATGTCTGCTGTATAATTATGGTTGCCTTACTGTCCGAGGAGTTCCAAACTGCGCCAGAGCTGCATATCACATGCCGCTGTGCCTACGATCGTCTCTTATTTGTATAGACACTGTTAAAAAATCACTATTTTCTCACTGAAAAGTGTTTAATGACAGTTGCCAGAGATATTTTGATTGAGTTGGTGAGAAAATAAAAAATAGTAGTGTTTTCACAAAAAGAAATTTGGAAGTTTCCCAATGTTTCAATGGAAACATGTTTCCCACCATGCATATTCCGGTGAACTGGTTCGGTGAGAAAATCATGTTTTATAACACAAATTATCCACTGATTCGCGGTGGGAAAAAACTCTGCTTCTAGTTGAGTGAGGTGATTATCTTTTTTGAAGTACTATCTTTCAGTTCTTTCTGAGCCTGTTTACCACTTCGATGACAACCTCCCTTTGGCACTTCATGCACTACACCCTTAATAGATTCAGTGCTTTGTGTAACAGCCTTAGGCACTCTTCAGTAGCCTGTTGGCCTGGTAATCCACTGCTTTAGTAGACAGAAGGCCCCAACTTCAATGACCCCATAACAAAGTCATCTACTCAATCAATTACAGCACAATTATGCATTCTAATTTCTCGCTACTGTTCTAAGGATATTTGATTTTCTAATCTCCTAGCTAATATGGATTTCATAGTGCCTCTACTGAAAACATCTTGTATCACCTGCCTGTTATCATCTCAGCATTCCTTTGCTTATCTTGGAACATTTTCTGATTCCTTTCTTGTCAAATGTAATAAATGCAACAAGCCAAAGTAATTTTTTACATCTGAACAGTTGCACTCTTGCTCAGTCTAATTCACTTTACCAAACATCTTACCCCAATTTCAGCAGATAGATGACAATTAAAAAAAAAGATGTGTAACAATCTCATTTTGTTCATTGCACATAGGATATACTTGGTTTTCCACTATACCCCATTGAGCCAATCACTTTAATGCTAAGTTTTTGGGCTGTTAGGTTCAACATAAATATCAACTTAGGTAATTTAATACTTATCGCATATCAATCTCCTCCAAGAGACCTTTGGATAATTTCTCCTCACTTTTTGATACTTTCTTTTAATGGAGACTTTTTCTGTCTACTGCATTTATAATACAATAGGTTATTTGAAGTAAGAAATGCAAACTAAAATATTAATGAATGAAATTTAGAAGACAACTTATTGCAACTTAATCTTATGTAGCTTATGCATTGGGAAGCAGAGAGCCGAAAAGCCATCAGTTCAAATCAAGAAGGTTTGATATAACCGATGAAATTGCACCGACGCCATGGGGTGACTTGTAAATCTACCAGTGCAATGGAAAGTACACCAAGCATCGAGCAACGGCTGATGCTTCAGTGGAGTTCAATCCATGGCAATATGATAATTTGACGGACGAATAATGTGAATCCTAATTTTGCATGCGCTGTTGTTGTTGTGGGCTAACCTCTTGGTAGGAAGGAGAAGAATTTGTTGTTTGTGTAATATGTACATTGTAAGTGTAACACATTCATAGTCTTGTTTTTTGGATTGTACTTTTCTCTTTTTAGTTCTCTTCCCATTCGCTCCCTAAGAGAGTTTTAGTTGAAAATTAGCAACCTCAGTTTATCAGAGAATATTTTGGGAAATTATAATATTGTATGTTAATTTATTACGTGTCCTTTCTGCGCCTTCTGAAGGTTCTTCATTTTTGTGAGGGGGAATAGGGACTACCTTAATTTTGCACCCTGCTGCATCTGTTAAATTCGTCAGTGACAGAAAAATGTAGGGGGGAGTGTGTTTCTATGTTTTAGGGATGGGGAAATAGCTCCTGTTAGCTCTTCAGTGTTATGGATACTTCTCAATTTTCTATACTATTGTTTTTCATGACTATGTTGTTAGCAAATGAGGTACTCTGTTTCAGTTTTTGTAGTTTTTGTGTCTTACATCCCTTTTATTCTGTTTAAGAAAAATGTCACCTTGCTATAGCTTGTAAATTTTTTGTTTGACATGACATGTTTAATACCATGAATCAAATCGAAATTTTTGTATGTTGTACGTACCTTTCGTTTAAAATTATGAGATCAAAAGTCTTTTTACATTCTTAAACTTCGTAAAAGTCAAATTAAGATAAGATAATAATACCATTTTCTTTTTGGGGTTGGGTGGGTGTAGGGTGGTGATGTAAGCACGAACAAACTAGTTTCCGCATGAAAAACTGTGTCCAAGATGCAAGAAGCTATAGATGACAGGAATGCTCTTATTCTATACTTTCCGCATTTAGTTTTCAGCTATAGCGGACTTGATAGATAATCCAAGAGATCGGAAGAAGAATTTTGAAGAGTACGTCAACATTTGTTGAAAGAGGGTATGAGGGGCAAGTAGGGGATTTTGTGGGAGGTTGAAAGGAGAGAACGGAAAATACCCGTCTTGACAATAAAAATATGGAATGTCCTTGCTTGATTTTATGTTTTTCCTCCACTTGGAACCTCCACCTGTGTCCTAGCTCGTCCGAGAGCTAGATTTGCCTCAATTTTTTGTCACATCCTTCAGCCTTTTTCACATTAGCTTCCGCTATTTCAAGAGCTTGATAAGCTCCGAAATCTGATTCAAATCCAATTTAGTACTTATGGGTACATAAGAAATATATTAAGTCAGTTCTTTATAATGAATAGATCCAATCACAACTTCGAATATGGAATTCAAAGGGATCAAATAGAATTCAGTCAGAGATACTTCTAATTCATGATACAATTTGTTATAAGCTGGAAAATCCAAGTAAAATGAGAAAGATTTTCTAGGGACTTAGAAGGACATAATATTTCACTGAATACAAAGCATGACCAATAAACAAGTTATACAATTTGTTATAAGCTGGAAAATCCAGGTAAAATGAGAAAGACTTTCTAGGGACTTAGAAGGACATAATATTTCACTGAATACAAAGCATGACAAATAAACAAGTGCTTTCATTTATGTTAGCAGTAGTTTTTATATGCATCTTATTAGTTCTCATTTGGCTGTCAGGATTTGGCATTGGAAAGTCAGATAATAAGAGGATATAATATTAAAGTCATTTGATTCACATTTTGGTTTTGCGAGAATTATGATGATGCCAAAATTGTTGATTTACTCCATCTTTTTAATTTGATACTACTTTCCTTCTTAGTTTATATAACAAAGACAATCTTTTTTATATTTGAGAATTCTTCAAATTTAAATAGTGCTATCATATTTCAACCTTAATACTTTTTTAATAGCATGCTCTTGTAACTGATAGAGATGTTACATGTTTTAAGCCACAGGTTCTAAAGGTAATTTTGTATGGCCAAAGTATTTTTTTTCTTTTTTAAATCATGTGTTTAGTTTAATATATCCATATAACATGAAACCGGAGAGTGATATAGAAATGTCTTGTTGAATTCTTTTTTGTGCCCGTCAGAATCAAACGAATCCAAGATTTAAATTTAATGATTTTAATTATAATTTTTTCAGCACTTGTTTTAAAATTATTGTTAAAAATCTAGTAACTATTGATTAACCACAATCACATCTATCTCAAATATATATATTTAGTAGACGCTCTACGACATGCATGTGTATATACTTAAAAGATACACAATTAAATGTGGCCGACATAATTCGACATATAGATTAAGTAAGGGAAACAATAAAAAGAACCTAAGACCACGTACAATGCATGCAATTTTCTTAAATGCATGCACGTACCAGAAGGTTTTTTTTTTTTCTTTCTTTCTTCTGTAGATAAATATTTTCACAATTTAAATGTTTGAACTCCGTTTAGCGAAATGGCAGATTCCATGGAACATACTGTGTCTAATTCGGACTATTCTTAAGTGCATTAAAGGCGGATTCAGAATTTAAATATTATGAGTTCAAGTTTGCAATTGAAGGTTAATGCAACCATCAAAGTCACAATACATGAGTGCTCTCACACAGAAAAGAACAAAGGAAAGGATAAAGAGAAGGCCGCTGAATCTGTTGAGAATGAAAATCGACTTTCAATGGTCTCTAATGGAGGAATCACTGGTTTGATTGAGAGACCAACAAAGAAAAGTAAAGTGAAGAAGAAAGGCGAAATCGTGGGAAAGAGTAAAGAAGAGAAGAGTAAAGTTTTGAAGTCAAAGTCAGATGAAGAATAAAGGAGGAAAACAAGTTTTGGAAGTTTTGGACTTAAACCACACTTGGGCCTCATTTAACCAGACTTGGGCTTAACCAAATTTGAGTCCCAAGTGTGTTTTGGGCCACAATCTGTCCATCCTCAACAAAGCTGAAGATATACATTTGTACATACACAATATACAGCTGGGACACATATACAACATAGTATAGGATTCTATCTTAGATCATTCTAGAAAATGTATAGTTGTACAAAATACAAATATCAGAATTGTACAATTGTACAGCTCATAGACAGGTACAAAGTTTAGTTTATTGCATTTTTGCCCATGTAACTATTATAAGAATCAGGTTTTGATTCAATGAATACACACAGAAATTTCTCCATATTTTCCTACATTTCTTCATGGTATCAGAGCAATAGATCCTACAAATTGCTCTTCAATCACACTCATTGTGAACTATGGGAGACACTCAGGAAACAGTCATTCAACAAGCTGATGTTGTTCAAGCTGGGAATGGAACCAGTTTTGACTCCAACAGTCCTCTTTTTCTTCATGCTTCTGATGCTCCAGGAATGACCTTGGTTATCAACTCTTTTGATGGAAGAGGATATCAAGGCTGGAGGAGATCTGTGCTCATTGCACTCTCAGCTAAAAACAAGCTGGGGTTTATCAATGGAAAATGTGCTGAGCTTGAGGCAACAGCCAAAGACTTCCCTCAGTGGAGCAGATGTAATGATATAGTTACATCTTGGCTCCTTAACTCTTTGTCCAAAGATATAGCTCATTCTGTGATATATTCAAGAACAAAGAAAGGATCTATGGAAAGATTTGGAACAAAGGTTTGGACAATCAAATGGTGCAAAGTTATATCATCTGCAAAAATAAATAACAGGATCAGCTTAAGGGTCTAATGATGTTGCAAGCTACTTTACAAAGCTGAAAAGATTATGGGATGAGTTGGATTCTCTTAACACAAATATTGTGTGCAACTGTGTGTGTATATGTGATGGAAAACACAAAATGATCAAGTCTGTGGAGGACCAAAGGTTGATTCAATTCCTGATGGGGCTCAATGATGGATATGCTCAAGCAAGGGGGAACATTCTCATGATAAACCCCTTACCAAGCATCAGCCATACATACTCCCTTTTGCTCCAGGATGAGAATCAGAGGGAGGTTTACATGAATCCTCATTATCCATCTAATAGATCATCTTTCATGACAGGAAATCAGACCAAAGGACAACAAAAATTTGGAAATCAGATACAAAGATTTGGAAATCAAACACAACCACAACAAAGGTATGGAAACCAATTTCAAACACAAAGGTTTCAAAATGGAAATCAGAGGTATAATCCAAACCAAAGGGGAGGAAAAGGGAGGAAGAAGAAGTACAATCCAAATGTAACCTGTACTAACTGTTTGAAAACTGGACATGTCATGGATAATTGCTATAGGCTCATAGGATATCCAGATGATTTTCAATTCACAAACAACAAAGAGCATGTCAATGTCAAAGGAAATGCAGCAATCACAGATGAGAAGTTTGGAAATATGAGCATGGGAAATGATGACAATGATATAAATGGACTGAGTCAACTAAGCAAGGATCAAGTTTCACAAATCATGCAGATCTTCAAGCAAAGTCAGAATGGTGCCTCAAGCAGCAACACAACAAAAATTAATGCCAACACTGTTGCTGGTACTATTACTAGATACTTTGGTTCTTGTTTCTCAGTTTACAACACTAAGTCATGGATAGTTGACTCAGGGGCATCCGAGCATATGTGTTTTAACTCTAACTCTTTTCTTAATCTCACTCCCCTTCCTGCTCCTTTAAATATCAATCTACCCAACTCTTATAGGATTCAAGTCACACATACAGGAAGTGTTCAAGTTCTCCCTAAAATTGTTTTACAAAATGTGCTTTTTGTTCCTTCTTTCAGATATAACCTTTTATCTGTCAATAGATTCTGTAGACAATTCCTTTGTTCTCTCAAATTTGATATCACTCAATGTGTCATATAGGACCATTTAATGAGGAAGGTACAAGCTTTTGGTGAAGTAAGAGAGGGACTCTATGTCCTGGAACCTACTGATTTTAGGAATCCTAGTCTATCACAAATCAATGTAGTTAATTTACAAGAAGGAAATTATTCCAGTAGTGGTCAAGTTTCTAAGTCTTTTCCTTTTTCTGCTAGTGCAGTTTCTGATGTAGCCATTTGGCATGCTAGGTTGGGACACTTACCATATTCTGCAATGAAAAAATTAAGTTTCATTTCTTTGCCTTCTGATTCTATTTGTACTTGTGATATTTGCCCTCTTGCAAGACAAACTAGAAATCCATTCCCTACTAGTCAAATTGGTTCTAAAAGAGTTTTTGAGTTAATTCACATAGATCCTGGGGTCCTTTTAAAACCCCTACTTATAATGGTTATAAGTATTTTCTTACAATTGTTGATGATTTCAGCAGAGGAACTTGGACCTTTCTACTAACAGTAAAGAACAATGCTTTTCCAATTTTAAAGAATTTTTTATGCATAGTTGAGAGACAGTTTGATGTTAAAGTGAAGAAAATAAGATCAGACAATGCCTTGGAATTAGGCAAGGGAATACAGGAATCCAATTTTCTTCAATCACAAGGGATCATACATGAAACATCATGCACTGCTACTCCTCAACAAAATGGGATTGTTGAAAGAAAGCATAGGCACTTGTTGGAAATTTCAAGAGCATTGTTGTTTCAGTCTAAGCTTCCTATTTCCTATTGGGGAGAGTGTGTGTTGACTGCAACACACTTGATTAATAGACTTCCCTCTTCTGTCCTCAAAGGAAAAAGTCCTTATCATATCCTTTTTGGAAAACCACCAAACTACAAAGGACTGAAAACTTTTGGTTGTCTCTGTTATGCTTCAACTTTGAAAAACAATAGAGGCAAATTTGATCCTAGAGCTAGGGCTTGTGTATTCTTAGGTTATCCTCAAAGGCAAAAGAGTTATAAGCTACTAGAGTTTGGCACTAAAAGAATATTCATTTCTAGGGATGTTCATTTTTTTGAAAACATTTTTCCCTTTTTCAAAGCACATCCAGAGACAAATCATCTTTTTCCCATTTCCTACTCCACACCATCCAGTGGCTAAGAGCATGAAGACTCCAATCCTCCTATATCTAATCCCACATCAGAAACACAAGCAACTGATCCTGAAATTCCTTCCTCACATATTATATCTGATCCTGAACCACCTGAAGTCATTATATCAGATATTGTTCCTGATCAAAGACCTACTACCTCAACCCAAATTCAACCAGAGAGACAATCAACTAGAACACATAAAAGACCATCCTATCTAGATGATTTTATATGTAATCATGTTTACTTGACAGATGTCTCATCCAATTGTTTTACCCAACCTTCACAACCTTCTACTTTTTCCTTTGGAGACTTGTCCTTGCAAAATCAACATCTATTGAGTTATACTGCTACTATAACAGAACCTACTAGTTTTAAACAGGCTTCTATGAATCCAGGTTGGCTGCAAGCCATGGATAAAGAGATCAGTGCTCTACAGGACAATGATACATGGGAAGTAGTGGTTTTGCCTCTAGATAGGAAGGCTTTACCCAGTAAATGGGTATACAAGGTCAAACAAAATTCAGATGGCACCATTGAGAGACTAAAGGCAAGACTTGTGATTAGAGGAGATATACAAAGGGAAGGAATAGACTACAATGAGACATTTTCCCAGTGGTTAAGATGAAAACAATTAGATGTTTTTTGACTGTTGCTATAAAGAAGGGATGGCCTGTTTCACAACTAGATGTTAACAATGCTTTTCTTCATGGAGATCTTCAAGAAGAAGTCTACATGAAGTTTCCAGCAGGTTTGACTGCCCCTACTCCTAATCATGTTTGCAAACTTAAGAAGTCATTATATGGGCTAAAGCAAGCTTCAAGGCAATGGTATGCCAAGCTTGCAGGAGCCCTTAGTTTCAAAGGATATTCAGCATCTTTGAATGACTACTCTCTGTTTTTTAAGAAATCAGGAACTCATGTTTCTCTCATAGCTGTCTATGTTGATGATATCCTCATCACTGGGAATGATCCTCGAGTTTAAAGCTATGAAGTCTTTTCTTGACACCGAGTTCAAGATCAAGGATCTAGGTGACTTGCATTACTTCTTAGGGATGGAAATTTTAAGAGAGAAACAAGGTTTTATTGTCAGTCAAAGAAAATTCACCCTAGAATTACTGCAAGAATTTGATTATAACTCCTTACCTATAGTTTCTTCACCTCTTGATCCTAGTACCAAATTATCTGCACACTCAGGCACTCCTCTTAAAGATCCAACCATATACCGAAGGTTAATTGGTAAACTAAACTATCTTACCCACACAAGACCAGATCTGTGCTTTGCAGTTCTTGTTCTAAGTCAATTCATGCAAAATCCTTATACGGATCACTAGAGCTGTTAATATGGGCTTGGCCCGCGAGGCCGGCCCAACCCAACCCTTTATTTAAGTAGGGTTGGGCTAAGATTTCTTTGGCCCATATAGAAGTGAGGCTCAAAAAGCCCGGCCTCTAACCCCGCCATTTCAAGGTCAGGGCCGAGGCCGACCTCGAGGCCGAGAAAAAAAAATTAATTAATTTTAAAAAAAATATAAGTAAATTAAACAAAAAGATAAAAAGTAATGAGAAAAAAAAGAATGTACTTACTACTAAGTAGTAATTAGAAACTGGAATGATACTTTTTAATCTTAGAATTTATATTATGTTTAATTTCTTTTGAATGTGATCTGAATTGGTGATTAAAAATAATAATTTATGTTTGTTCTTTTGAATTGTTTCTTCTATGATATGGATTTGCCCAAGAATGGGTGGTAGAAGATTCTATTTTGCAAAAGTTTCATGTTTAACTTGTACCCAAATTCTCTTAGAAAATGTTATTTCGGAAGATTTAAAAAAACTTAAAGGTCGGCGGGGTCTAGCCCGCGGCCCGCTTGCCCGGTGGCCGGGTTGGCTGCAATTTTGTAGGCCCTTCAATTAAAAGGGCCAGCCCGTCCTAGCCCATTTAACTCTTTGGCCCTTTAGGCTGGGCTGGGTTGGGCTGGGCCAGCCCATTTTGACACGTCTACGGATCACTTTAAAGCAGACCTTCGTGTTGTAAGGTATCTTAAGGGAAATCTCGATCATGGACTGTTTCTCAATTCAGACCCATCATTTTCTCTCATAGCATTTTGCGATGCCGACCGGGCATCTTGCGCAGATACTGAAGACATCTATAAGTGGGTTTTTCATCAATCTAAAAGCGTGCTCCTATTTCGTGGAAATCAAAGAAACAAGCATCTATTTCACTATCATCCGCGAATCCGAATATAGATCTATGAGGAGGTAACAAACTCGAGCTTACCTCGGTTAACAAGATTGCTTGAAGATCTTTCTATTACTCCATCTCTGCCAATTCCGGTACACTCTGATAGTCAAGCTGCAATCTACATCGCCCAAAATCCGGTCTTCCATGAATGAACAAAACATGTGGAATTGGACTGTCACTTTGTAAGACAGCAATTCCTTTCAGGCTTGATTTCATTGACATTTGTTCCCTCTGCTTCTCAGCTAGCAGATCTGTTCACTGAAGCTCTTTTCGGTCCCTCGGATGAGTCGATTTTGTCCAAGTTGGGACTCGTTTCTCTCCCCTCCAACTTGAGGGAGGGTGTTGAGAATGAAAATCGACTTTCAATGGTCTCTAATGGAGGAATCACTGGTTTGATTGAGAGACCAACAAAGAAAAGTAAAGTAAAGAAGAAAGGCGAAATCGTGGGGAAAGAGTAAAGAAGAAGAGTAAAGTTTTGAAGTCAAAGTCGATGAAGAATAAAGGCCGAGAAAACAAGTTTTGAAAGTTTTTGGACTTAAACCACACTTGGGCCTCATTTAACCGTACTTGGCTTAAACCAAATTTGAGTCCCAGTGTGTTTTGGACCACAATCATCCATCCTCAACAAAGCTGAAGATATACATTTGTACATATACAATATACAGCTGGGACACGTATACAACATAGTATAGGATTCTATCTTAGATCATTCTAGAAAATGTATAGGTGTACAAAATACAAATATCAGAATTGTATAATTGTACAGCTCATAGACAGGTACAAAGTTTAGTTTATTGCATTTTTGCCCATGTAACTATTATAAGAATCAGGTTTTGATTCAATGAATACACACAGAAATTTCTCCACATTTTCCTACATTTCTTCAGAATCAAGCAAGGTGCGTTGGTGGTCATCACGAAAAAAACCCAATAAGATCAAGTTACAAACAAAGGTGCCCCTAAACCTACTCATAAGAAAGAAGATGCTCAAAAGAAAAGGCCTTAATTTACAGCTCAGAAGGACAAGAACAGTGCTCTAGCCACCTACAAAAAGGATGATGTTCAAAAGGATAAGCCTTAATTTGTTGGTTCAAAATGACAAACCAAACCCTCCAAATGCTGATAACAAAGGTCAAAAAAGGGGTAACAACCGAAGAAAATGGTTTGCTATACCCAAGGTGTTTATCAAATTACTAAGACCAATTTATCTCCACCGGATGCAGTAACCAATTTTGAGAAAGAGCTTAATAAGAAAACGGATATTCCTAAAACCTCTAATGCTAATAAGGAGATTGTTACATCTCCTAGCAAGACAGCAGACGATCCAAAATTTAAAGAGGTAGTGTCCAAAAGGGTTATTTGCAGAAAGTTTCTTTAAGGAGACAACTTAAAAGGAGGAACTATCACCATAGATCTTGGAAATGCTTTCGAATCTCTACAGGATCCAGAAGAAGATATCAATCTATTAGACGAGCCACCTAACAAGGAGGAAGGAGAACTGAGTGATGAGTTCAACTCAGTTCAAGAAGTTGATTTCTCGGACTGTGCAAAATTTGATGATGAAAATGCCAGGAGAACCATCTTCAACATGTCTACTGATAACAATGATGATTTTTTGCAGTCTATGGCTGGAAACCTATCACCAAGAGGCTCAAAAAGCCAGAAAATTATGAAAGGAAATTTTTCTCCTTTAAAAACTAGAGCCCAAATGCTCACCAAAAAACCTCAACCCACTTTTTCCCATGATTAGTATCCTCTCTTGGAATATTAGAAGGATAAGAATCATGGGTGCCTTTGATAGGTTGAAAATTTTGAAAACAAAATACAAAATGTCCTTTATCATTCTCCAAGAAACTGTTTTGCAGGAACCCTTGCAGGATAATCTAGGTGATAAATTCAGGGGTATGCTTGGCATAGACAAATGCTTCTGTAATCCCAACAACAATTTTGGGATGATATTATTTATGTTCACATTTTATATTGTAATGATGAATATGTCATTGTTTGTGTCAAAGGTATTTGTGGACTTGATAAGATCATATTTAGTGTTGTTTATGCAAATTGTGACAGAGAGGAGAGGAAGGATATATGGAAAGCCGTTGAAACTTTCTCTACTACTGTGGACTGCCCTTGGACCGTCCTTGAGGACTTTAATGTAATCACCGGTCTTTGAGAAAAAAAAAGGCGGGCAGCATCTTCTCAACATTTCCAATGTACCTTGATTTTTGAACTGTATGGAGGAATCAAGTTTACAAGATGTTGGTTTCCTTGGTGATCCTTTTACATGGTGTGACAACAGAGACTACGGAGCTATCTGGAAAAGGCTTGATAGGGCATTGATCAAGGTTGAATGGAGTAACTGCTTTGTCTTCACCACTGTCAACCACTTACCAAGATCTGGATCTGATCATGCCCCCCTTTTGATTAATGTTAATATTGAAGATTCTAACCCTTTAAAGTTCTTTAAATTTCTTAATTTTTTGGTTGACCACAATGATTTTCTCGTCCGTTGTTCAACAAGCTTGGCAGGAAAATATCTATGGAAATCCATTGTGGATCTTTCACCAAAAGTTGAAGAGAACCTGCAAGATCCTTAGTGTCTGGTCCAGATCAACTTTTGGTGATGTTTTTGAGGAAGTGGACTCTGGAGGAGAAAATTGTTGAACTAGAACACAACTTGATCGGGGATAACTCTACCGAAAATAGGACTCTCCGAACCTTGCTAATGCCACTTATATTCAAATGCTGAAAAGAAAAGAGATTTTTTTGAGGCAAAAGGCAAGAATCAAATGGCTTGCTGAAGGGGATGCAAATTCTGCATACTTTCATAGCACTATTAAGGGTAGAAGGAAAAAGCTCAACATTCAACAAATAAAGGACAGTGTTAGAAACTGGTTCTTTGGGCAAATAAGAGATTGCCAATGCTAGAATCAACTGCTTCCAAAACTGTCTTGCTTCGGTTACCAATAAAATGAAGATCACCCTCGCTCTTGATTATATCACCTCTATGGTATCAAAACAAAATAATAAGCCCTTCTTAACCATCTGTACTGAGCAAGATATCAAAGATGTTGTTATGCCCATTGATCCTGAGAGTTCCCCAAGGCCTGATAGTCTTAATGGAAAAAAAAAATTCAATCAACTTGGGACATCATCTCTCATGATCTCACTAAAGCTATTCAAAGTTTCTTTACAGGTGCTGATCTTCCCAGATTTTATACACCTAGTTATGATATCAAAAGTGGATCATCCTCAAATTTTTTCTAACCTTAGGACTATTAGTTTATGCAATGTAACTAGAAAAATAATTTCTAAGCTTATCAACTCCAAGCTTGCTTCTATTCTTTCTAACATTATCTCAAAGAACCAAAGTGGCTTTATTAAGGAAAGGATGATTTCATAAAGCATTCTCTTAGCTCAGGAAATCATCAACAACATGAACAAACCTAACATCGAGGGAAACATTGTCATTAATCTTGATATGGCCAAAGCTTATGATAAGGTTTCATGGCCCTATCTCTACATTGTACTCGGGAAATTGGGCTTGGATGAGAAATGGGTGGACTTGATCTTCAGATTCATTTCTAATAATTGGTATTCCTTGATCCTCAATGGTGGTAGATATGGCTTTTTCAACAGAAAATGGGCTCAGACAGGGAGACCCTCTATCCCCTTCTCTTTTTGTACTTAGTGCTGAATTAATTATTTGTAATGCTTAACAAACTCCATAATGACCTTAACTTTAGGACTTTTTATATGCACAAGAATGGTCCTAAGATTAACCATCTTTGTTTTGCAGATGACATTATTATTTTTACAAGTGGCAACAGGAAATCCATAAAAAAGATCATGAGGATGCTGAAAAAAATATAAGGAAGCTTCTGAACAAATAGTGAATAAGCATAAAAGCTCCATAATTTTTCACCCTAAGGCCAGCACAAAGAGAAAGGACAGAGCTTCTAGGCTAACTGGCATGAAAAGATAATCTTCCCTTTCCAATACCTTGGTTGTCCATTGTACTTGGGAAGAAAAATGATTCCACTTTCTCTGGGATGATTGAAATCTTTTTTTAGACAAAACTAGGGGCTAGACAAATTCCGTCCACAGGAGGTAAAAGTGTTCTTTTGAAGCATGTTCTTCGGAGCCATGCCCTCAAATTTACTTACTGTTATGCATCCTTCTTATACTATTTTTGAAATTATTGAAAAAGAATTTAATAGGTTTTTCTGGAGTGGTGTTGATGGTGCTAAAAGACAACAGTGGGCATCTTGGGATAACCTTTCCTTTCCTTATTTAAAAGGGGGGGGGGGGGAGCTAATTTCAGGAAACCCATTGATGTTAGTAAAGCATATAGTTCCAAACAATGGTGGAGATTTAGGACTCAAGACTCTTTGTGGAGTCAATTTCGTAAGGCTAAATACAGTCTAAGATCTCATCCCATCATTGTTAAACGGAGAAGTGGTCAATCTCATAACTGGAAAATCTATGGCTGATATCAAAGATAAAGTGAAAAATTGTATTTTTTGGAATATTGGTAGAGGCAATGTTTCCTTCTTGTATGACAAAATGGACATCTTTGGGTCCTCTATACAAACTCCTTCCAGTAGGGATCATCCCTAATAAAATTTCCATAAGGGATGCTTTTGATGGTCACATTTGGAACAGGAATGCTTGTGGAGATGTCACCTACACCATCGAAGATCATATTATAGATATGAATCTCATAATTTATGAGGAGGATGACAAACCTTTCTGGACTAAGACTCACTCTAGGACCTTTTCTACAGGAAGTGCATGGAGTCATTTGAGATCTCCTAGAGAGGAAATCCCTTTTCTGAACAATCTGTGTAATAAGGCCATCCCCTTCAAGATGTCATTCTTTGTGTGGAGGGTGCTTAAAAGAAAGGTCCCCACTAAGGATATCATTAACAGATCCCACACTAATGATGTTTCTAATTGTGTTTGTTACAAGATTGCTCAACTTGAAACAATGAGTCATATTTTTCTAGATGGCCGATTTGCTGCTGCTGTTTGGAACCACTTTGGTTGTCAATTTGGTATGAATGGAAATTTCAACTCCTTGCAACATGCCTTTACCTCCTGGTGGAACTCAGGTGCCTCTAATCCAATTTTTGTCTTGCTTTTCAAAGCTACTCCTGTAATTATTACTTGGCTCCTATGGAAATCTAGATGCACTGGTAAATATGGCAACCTAAAGCCATTTCTACCATGAACTTATCTTCAAATCTCTCAAAACATTCTGAACACTGTAAGATTACAATTTCTTAATTTCAAATATGACCTACCCTGGTTGGAACTCATCTCTCTTTTAGAGAAAAAAATAGTTTTTAAATGTGTAGGATCATCTATTGGAAGAAACCAGCTGTCAGTGCACTAAAGATCAACAGTGATGGTAGTCACAGAGATGGATCCAGTGGGGGAGGAGGTGTGATCAGATGTTCCCACGGAATAACGATCATGGCCTATTCTATCCCCTTTGAAGAAGTATCCAGTAATGTAGTCGAAGCCAAAGCGCTGCTGTTTGGCATACAATGGAGCATTCAAAATGGAACTAGCAGCTTGGAACTAGAAACTGACTCTATGCTCCTTGTAGCATGGGTGAGAGATGTATTCAAGATCCCTTGGCAAGTTGATGTAACTATTAGAGAAATTAAAAGAGCATTGGTTGGAACTTCTTAATTTATTCAACATTATTTTAGGGAAGCTAACAAGGTGGTGGATACTCTTGTGACTATGAGCCACTCATTCCAAACCAACAAGATCTACAACAACTTTGATGAATTTCCCGGAAGGTTAAAGGACTGATCAACATGGATAAAGGAGGATTTCCTAACTTTCGAGTGAGGAACAAAAAGCTAAAGAGATCAAATATAATGATGTGGTACATAATGTATAGTTGGTACCTAACTTATTATGAATTTAAAGGAAAATATGAGAGCACCACTCTCATAAAATGTAAAGAGCCTTGGGGCTATAATTTTTGCTTAACCTACAAGACTTTGTCTTGGAAAAAAAACATATAGCACAATGGGCATGCATGTCCATTGGCTTAAGTAGAATAAGAGAGGTTAGGCAACATCTACCTCAAGTACATGTATTCTCGTTTTGGATTTTAATATACAAGGTAGGGGTCGCCTAACCCCCCCCCCCCCCCCCCCCCCCCCCGCACCATGAAGATGCCTTTAAACTACAACAACAACAACATCATACCGGTTGAATCCCACGGTGCGGGGTCCGATGAGGGTTAAATGTACGCGGACCTTACCCCCACCTGGTAGGAGGCTATTTCGAAAGACCCTCGGCTCAAAAGAAAACAAGAAAACAAGGGAGAAAAGTCGGTATACCGACAGCAAATCAAAGCAATGGGAAAATGAGAAAAAAACGAGGGCAAAGAAGTTATGATAAAACAAAGCATGGAGAGACAAGACCCAAAGACATAAAAGCGAGGAAACATAGGGCAATAAAAAGTAGAGCAAAGCTACGCCTACTAGTGCGACAGAAAAGCGATACTACCTACTAGCCTTGTACCCTAATCTGAGCCCTCCACAACCTCATATCTAAGGTCATGTCCTCGGTAATCTGAAACAGCGCCAAGTCCTGCCTAATCACCTCTCCCCAATATTTCTTTGGCCTTCCTCTACCTCTCCTAAAACTGTCTAAAGCCAACCTCTCACACCTCCGCACTGGGGTATCTATGCCTCTCCTCTTCATATGCCCAAACCATCTCAACCTCGCTTCCCGCATCTTGTTCTCCACCGATGCCACTCCTACCTTGTCCCTGATGTCCTCATTCCTGATCCTATCTCTTCTAGTGTGCCCACATATCCACCGCAACATTCTCATTTCCGCGACTTTCATCTTCTGCACTTGAGAGTTCTTGACTGGCCAACACTCTGCCCCGTACAAAAGAGTCGGTCTAACCACCACTTTGTAGAGTTTGCCCTTAAGTTTTGGTGGCACTTTCTTGTCACACAGCACTCCGGAAGCAAGCCTCCATTTCAACCATCCTGCACCAATGAGATGTGTGACATCATCGTCAATATCCCTATTTTCTTGTAAAATAGACCCAAGATACTTGAAGCTTCCTTTCTTTTGAATAACACCGGGTACCAAGCTTCACTTCCACGTCGGCCCTCCCGAGGTACACCACCGAACACCGCACACCAAGTACTTATTTTTGGTCCTACTCAACTTGAATCCTTTAGACTCGACGTTAGTCTCCAATCCACAAGCTTAGAGTTGACTCCGGCCGCGAGTCTCGTCTATCAAGACTATGTCATCCACGAACAAGATACACCATGGCACCTCACCTTGAATTTGTCACGTCAATCCATCCATCACCAAGACAAATATAAATGGGCTAAGGGCTGATCCCTGATGCAAACCCATCAGAACCGGGAAGTGCTCCGAGTCTCCTCCTATAGTCCTCGCCTCGGTCTTGGCTCCATGATACATGTCCTTGATCGCTCTAATGTACGCCTTTAGCCTCCATGCATCTCCACAGAACCTCTCTTAGCACTTTATCGTAAGCTTTCTCTAGGTCGATGAATACCATGTGCAATTCCCTTTTCCGCTCTCATCTTCGCTCCACCAATCTCTAACAATATGAATGGCTTCAAGAAGAGAACGCGAAACCCCTGCCATGAATCCGAATCCCGGTTCTCCCGAAATAGACACGTGTCTCCTCACCTCATCTCTACCACTCTTTCCCACACTTTCATAGTGTGGCTTAGCCTTGATACCTCTATAGTTGTTACAACTTTGAATGTCGCCACTTGTTCTTGTACAAAGGGATCATCGTACCCACCTCCATTCTTCGGCATCTTCGCCGTCTTGAAAATGACATTAAACAATGGTCGCCCACTCCAAGCTGCCGTTCTGCACTTCTTCCAAAATTCGACGGGGAATCTCGTCACGTCGTCGCTCTCTTCCCCCGCACATCTACGGACGGCACCATAACCTCGTCGACCTTTATACTCCTACAATAACTACGATCGCGATGCCTCGTAGTACTCCAAATCTCCCAACACAAAGTCTCTGTCCCTTCTTCGTTCAAGAGTTTATGGAAGTACGACTGCCATCTCCGTCTAATGAGAAAAAAAAAAAAAACAGTGAAATTCTATCACAACTCATTTCATTTGGTATATGGAGTTGGAATTCTATTAATTCTATTATTTATACTTATTAAGGAAACATATCATATACACAAAGTCTAAGCTAAAGTTTGAGTTTGAATGAATCGATAAGTTCTTAGCCATATCTGTCTCTGAATCCTGATGTTTGTGAGAAAAAGTTTAACACATATATGAAAAATCTCTCACCTATTTTTTAGCATTGGCAGATTTAAATTAGACGTAGTGAATTCGCTAGTTATTGGGACTATATTAATTAAGGCTGATTTATGATTTGACTATTAGGAACTCGTGTATGGAATTCTCCCCTAACCCTTTTGATTTGGTGATCAGCTGTGAGTTTTATTTTTTATACTTATATAATGAATTGTGTAACAAATATATAAGGTTCGAATCAAAACTATTTTGTTCGGATGAACTGATAAATTCTTAATTACATTTGCCCCAGATGTGTGTGTGAAAAAACAAAAATTAAATACGCCACAACGCTTTAGGGGTGGATGATTATTGTTGCAAATATGATTTGTTGAACTAACAAGAAAGAGAAACTGAGTTTGGTTCAATAATTAATGGCTCGTGAAAGTAGTTTCCTGTTTGTTAGACGTTAATTCATTCGTTGCCAATTAGGTTGGTTCAATACGTTGGTCCACAGACTATAAATTATATACCTATTTTCATTTAATATTTACATCAAATCAAGCAATTTAACTTTAATTGTAAAAAGTTTAAGGTAAAATACATATATAAATATTCCTTTATTCTTAATCAGAGCTCTCGAGTTTGAGTTCTGGGTGTGAAATCGCCTTTATTAGGGAGCGCTTTATCCTCGGACTTCCCAACACAAATTTGAATTTAGCCGGATCTATCCTCAATGTGAGTACCGCACGCTGTGTAGGAACCAAAAAATCAAAAAGGTAAAATTTATATGTATCACTTAAACATAATGGTTTTATAGAAGAAAAATATTTTGTTCTTATCGATTTGGTATAAACATATGATTTTTGTTTGTTTCCTTTCTTTTTGGTGACAACATTAGCATGAGAATTATATGGAGAAGTTCTACTCATGAAAGTCGAGCGTCGTAAGTACCCCTAATTATTTCTTTAATTGTAAAAATAGAATAGAGGTTAGCTCTCACCTATTTTTTCCAGCAAATACTGTTGGTAGGCAGATGAATCTTATTATATATAGAGCCAGAAATGGGAGGTTGAAAATAAATAAGTAGATAATAGATCACTGCATGTGCATATTGTCCGAATAATTAAGCATATGGCCCTACTTTCAATATTTGACGCTGACCTCTAGAGTTGAAGCACTACTGTTTTGGCTAAGTTTTTGGATGCTTCTTAAAGGAAAAAGTTCTTGTTTTTTTAACAGCTATGTTTGGCATTCGTATTGATGTATGATTAAATTTGAATTTTCACCAAGAAATTTTGTATTGGAGCAAAGCGCTCCCTAACAAAGATGACTTTGTACCAATCAAGATTGAAATTCAAAATCTCTAATTAAAGATAAAAAAAAAAAAAAAAAAAAAAAACTTATCGATCTACCACAAACGCTTATATTGGCTTAATACGTAAAAGGATGCAAGCTATGCATGTATCCGTCAGTTGGTGAGAAATACTTTTGAAGACCATTTATATTAGTTTTTGTCAAACCCTACATTTTGTGTGTTTTACGTTCTAGGAAACATTTTGGCCAACTGCATTCAGGAATGCGATCCAACATAAATGAAAGTGAATAAGAATTAGAGGAAATTAAATTCAAATTTCAACTAAGACAAAAAATTAAATGTTCATAGGTAAAAAAAGTTATCTGCCGAAACCTTAATTGGCTTTAGTACTTGCATCGGTGAGAGGCCAGTATCTGATATTCAATAAAATCGTCAAGACTCGAGATGCGTACAAAGCTACCAGAATATTAAAAAAGTTTTCAAATATACAAAAATGTCAATCTTTTTTAAATGAATGTGCATGTGAGTAATGATATATATAATGGAATATTAAAATTACCAATGATATAATAGAAATATTAAAATTAAAAAGTTTTCAAAATACAAAAACATCAATTTTTAAAAATGAATTAAAAAAAAATCATACAATTAAACCAAGTGGATGGATAAGAAAGAGTTTAAACCGAACAGACTACTCCCTCCAGTTAAAAATAAGTGGCCATTTAGCTTTTAACACAATCCTTAAGAAAGTAGTAAATCCTTAAGAAAATATTAAACTTCTAGAAAAGAAATAAATATTTTGACGAAACTACCTTTAATTAAAATTTGCGTATTACTATTAACTTGACACCTTTTGGTATCTCATTATTTAGCACTTAATAAGGGCAAATTTGGAAAATAAAGTTAATTCATTCTAGATTATGCAGGTGAACACTTATTTTTAATGAAAACTAGAAAAAATAAGTGAACACTTGTTATGAACCGGAGGGCGTATTAACTAACTCAACTGTTAAACAAATAACATTAAGGAGTGGATAAAAGGAGTAGTATTCACTCTTTTCTTGAATTAAAGGCAACCCTCCATTTTAGCAGGAGAAGTTCACTTAAAGCAAGGCAAACACTTTCCAACTTAACGTTGTATCCTTCTTTCACTACAAAAGTACCGCCGAGATACTTTAAATAATTTAATCCCTTAGAATTGCTTAAACATGTGTCCTAATGTCATATTCTATCCTAATATCATATTCTATCTCACATGAAATACTATGTAAATTGCTGCATAATTTAATGGGATATATACTTTTAATATCGCCAATCAAATATTGAGTTAATTATGCGGTGATTGGACGTTTTTTCTTATGCAGCCAATCAAACACTGTATTATCTTGTAAAAAAAATTATATTTAAGTTAATTATTCAAATCATACCAAACGAAACCTAAAGGGTTTAAGTAATTACATACATTGAAAACGTATATATTTTATTAATACTATATCAGCTTATAGTTTAACCTGTGATAGCAGACTACTTATTATATTTAATTTTTACTAGGCTATCAATTAGTAATACTTATTATATGGTAATTATATTATAAGCTACTTGATCATGTAAGAAATTATTACACTGTCAGTATCTGAAATTTAGGTCAGATGCATACATAATTTAAAAAATATTTTTATAATCAAGTTACTTATAAAGTAAATAAATTACAAGTAAATCTCTATAATGATAGCATTATATGTTAACTTTGATAAAAATAATAACTGCCATATTATTAGTGATAGCTTACTTCCTTTTCATATTATCCGGTATACCTAAAATTCAACTTCCTTCGTTTACTTTTACTTGTCCACTATGGACTTTACGCACCTCTTAAGAAATAATAAATGAAGCACATAATTTACCATGATATCCATATAATTGGTGTATAGTCTTAATGAATTTAGAAAATAATTTGGAATGGGTAATTAATGTTAAAGGGTAAAATAGGAAAAGTAAATTATTTTCTCTTCATATGCCAAGTGGACAAGTAAAAGTAAAAATTTATATTTGAAATAGTATACAAGTAAAAGTGAACGGAGAGAGTAGCATAATTAATTATGGGCAATTCGCAGGAATATCCTTATTTTGGGGGTGGTCTTTAATTTTTACCCCTCAAATTGGTAGTCTTTAATTTTTACCATTCACCTAATACCATGAGGTTGGCGTTCAAACCCGGGCTCAGTAAAAAAAAAAATGGCAAGGTAAAGTTTTATAGTAAAGTTAGGCATATTCGGGCCAAAGTTAGGCTTGCTTCAGGCAGAATTTTATTTTCAGGTAAAATTCTGCCTTATAGATGAGTTTTGAAGGCAAAATTCTGCTTTAAGACATAGGTTTGAAGGCAAAGTTCTGCCTTGCGAATCCAAATCTTTACCATGCGAAATTCTTCTTCTTCTTCTTTTTTTGTTTTTTTTTAACTGAGCTAAGATTCGAACCCAGAACCTCGAGAAACGTAGCGAAGGACAAGAATTAAAAACCAACGATTTGAGGGATAAAAATTAAAGGCCACCCCAAAAGAAGGGCAATCCGCGAAAAAAAAAGTTGCTAAATTATTCACCCAAACATAAACTGCCCCCGTCCTAATTACTAACCAGCATTTTTGTCTCTCCTTTTAACCCCCTTTGCCTGCGGTAAGAATTTAATTTTATGAATTGTCCTTTTTTTTTATCCACGTGTCATTTACAAAATTTCACTACGCGACAACAAACAGACATGTAATTTGACGTTGTAACCGTCACCTTGTCAACGTTTAGTTTTGTAAGCTTTCCGAATTTAACGCCGTTATTTATCTACGGTTCTCCGTTGTTTTTAAAGGACAAAAATTATTATGAGGCAGATAATGGTGGAACAAAAAGTACCCAATAAAGGAATAAAATTATGACACGTAGGATTATACTAAATTCCTACGTGGCATATGATGCAAACTATCACCACTTATTTGTAATCGCTGAAATCTATATTCGGGGGGGACATGTAGGTTTGAAGTTTGAGGGAATTGGGAGAATAAGGGGATCTTATGGGTTATTAAAATTATAAATTTAAATGGGTCATAAGGAAAAAAAAAAAAAAAAAAAATGATTATCGGGGGAATTATTTATTTTGGGAAATAATTAGTTACGGAATTGACTTGATGTTGATTGTCCTTATAAGATTTGTTTGATTTTTGTCCAAATTAATCCCATCAAAACATGCATAGATCACAATTTGAATTGAGGATAATAACTTTTGACTATTATCGGTATTAGCATTGATATTAGATAATTTTATCCATCAAAATTTAAGTAGATTTAAAGAAATTTTTTTTATCCACGTGTCATTTACAAAATTTCACTACGCGACAACATTTAACATATATGTAATTTGACGTTGTAACCGTCACCTTGTCAACGTTTAGTTTTGTAAGCTTTCCGAATTTAACACGTTATTTATCTAATTTCTCCGTTGTTTTTAAAGGACAAAAATTATTATGAGGCAGATAATGGTGGAACAAAAAGTACCCAATAAAGGAATAAAATTATGACACGTAGGATTATACTAAATTCTACGTGGCATATGATGCAAACCGTAATATTTGTAAAAAAAAAGTCTAAATTATCATCATTATTTCTCATAGAAATAATTGGTTACGGAATTGACTTGATGTTGATTATCCTCATAAGATTTGTTTGATTTTTGTCCAAATTAATCCCATCAAAACATGCATAGATCACAATTTGAATTGAGGATAATAACTTTTGACTATTATCGGTATTAGCATTGATATTAGATAATTTTATCCATCAAAATTTAAGTAGATTTAAAGAAATTTTAAAACATTTTATCTTTAACTTCGATTTTCTATAATTTTCACTCATTTAACTTTTGGATGGAAAGAAGTCATTTAACTATATATTTAATTTGAATTTTAAAAGAGCCTAGTCGACAATGAAACTTGAATCTCTATAAAATAATGAGCGTTTTCAAGAAAATAATCATTAGTAATACAAAACACAATTTGAATCATAATTTCATCACCGCAAATTGTAGATACCTTCATACTACTAATATCTACTTTCATGCTCATTATTTGTCAGGTACCATATAAATAAGAAGTTTAATTTTTATATCAGAACAATGTAAAATAATTTTAAAATATACATGCAAATTATAAAGGAAAACTTACCAAAATCTTATCGTATCTTTACATTAAAAAGTTTATCAAACATGACTAAGTATAATTATCCGCGCACACCCAATGTACAGGTAGTGTAATTATGTATATTTAGTATATTTCATACATTATTTATATGTACATATTGTGTAAACTAAATGGCGGTATTTTACTCGAATTTTTCCAAATATAAATTCAAAAAATAACCCGAAAACTAATACGAGAAAAAATGAAGACCTTTTTTTTTTTTTTTAATCTCTTCCAATTTTGTCGGATTGTACTTGAAGGGACAATTTAAAAGACACAAAAAAAAAATTAAAAAGAAAATTCCCTGACCCAACATTTTACTTAATCATGTATAAACCAACCAAAACCAACCGATCCGTATGACCTTCCACGTGTCAACATCAGGTTACATATGGGCCCACCATTTGCAAAGAACCGGTCTTTTGGTAGTTTTTTTACCAGTGACCTGTTATTACCAGTTAACCCACCGGTATTTACCGATATTACCAGTCACCTATGTTAAGTGTATAAAAAACTGGGGTTTAAGGTAATGTTTGGGTGGTTTTCAAAGGGTTTTTGAGCCCCAAAAAAAATTGCATTTCATAATTTTTTTTTACTAAGTACGTGAGTAAAATCCATATTTTTAATTTTTTTTTTCTTTGGCTGTTGAATTATCCTGCCATTTTCATTTGTATCATTTTTTTTTTTTTTTTTGCATTTAAATATTGTTAAGACTATGTGTTACATGGGAAATTGAGTGATTTTGATGAATTTTTTGGTGTTTTTGGTTACTAAGTACGTGTACAGAATTTGGGTGATCATTGAAATTCTTTTTTTTTTTTTTTTTTTTTTTTTTTGCATTTAAAATATTGTAAGAGTATGTATTACATGGGAAATTAAGGAGTTTGATTTTGGTGAATTTTGTTTTGATTTGGTTACTAATTTGAGATAATCCATATTTTTGTGATCATTGGAATTCTTGATTTTTTTTTTATTTTTTTTTTTTGAATTATCCTGCCATTTTGTTTGCTTTTTTTTTTTTTTTTTTTTGCACTTGAATATTGTAAGGATATGTGTTACATGGGAAATTGAGGATATTGAAGGGGAATTTTTGATGAAAATTTGGTTGTTTTAAGGTGATGTGACATATTTCTTTCTTGTAGTTTGCATAAAGTTCCAATTTTTGTTTAACAGTTGAACACCTTGTTTGGTTGGTAGAAAAAAAATATGCATGAAAAAGTAGATAAATATAGATATTTTGCTATCAGATTCTGTTATTTCATGGTTTTTGAAGGGAATTATGATGATTTTTGATGAAAATTTGGTTTCTTTAAGGTGATGTGATGGTGATAGTGATCCATTTTTTTCTTCTTTGATTGCAAATTTTTTCATAAAGTTCCAATCTTTGGTTCAAATTCTTGTTGTCTTGGGGAGAAAAAAGAAATTGTTGAGTTTTTATTTTTAAGTTTTCTTAAAGAATAGTATTTCATGGGGGAATTATGGTGAAGTTTGAGGAAAATTTGGTTGCTTGAAGGTGTTGTGATTCATTTCTTTTTTTTCTTTCTTTCTTTTCTATGCAAAATTTGATTAAAGTTTCTATCTTTTGCTTGGTACTTGGTTGGATTGAGGAGAAAATTCTGACAAAGTAGAAGAAACTGTTGAAAGTTTGCTATTGAGTTCTTTAAGAATAGTTTTTCATGGGGTTTTGAAGAAAATTTGGTTGCTTTTAGGTGATGTGATTCATTTCTTTCTTTTTTTTTTGTGCACAATTTGCATAAAGTTCCAATTTGATACCAACAAAACATTTCAAGAATTATTCAACCTTAAATGCTTTTCCTTTTCTTCTAAGTTGTTTTCAGAATTTGGTCCCAAAAAGTTTCTTCTTTCTTCTGTGAAAATTAGGGTGTCTTAGATTAGATCTATTGATCTTTCCCAAGGGTGTTCTTGAATTTGGTAGGTTTGGTTTAGTTGATCTAATTTGCTTTGTTTTTTAGTATCATCTTTGTAAGTTCTTTTATCTTAATTTTCCTTCCAATCTTGATTCAGGGTTATGGGGAGTTGGGATTCATGGATTCTCCTTTAGAGTTGCATAATTTACTTTACACTCATGAGGAAATCAATTTTTTTTTTTTTTTTTTTTTGAGGAAAAAAGCAACATGCTTCTTTCTTTTCATCAAACATGTCATGTTGGAAGTACGCTGGCGCCTTTTTTTTTTTTTTTTTTTCCTTTCTTTGAGTTAAAACATGAGTGAAAGTCTTTCTTGTCATTCTTATATTTCTGATCAATGATTGTTGATTCTTATGGTTTCTGAAAATGTGACACCTTAAAGTGCATTTTTGGAACTTGCTTTTCCTTTGTGTATTTAATGTGTTGAAAGCTTTTAAATGATTGAGATCTTGCCATATTCTGGAAATTATTGATTATTAATTGGAGGAATAGCTTCTTTTAATTATGAAATTAAGATCAGACTTTCTTTGCATGTTTTTGGACTAGATAGTTAAAATGTTATGGTTTCACTCCAAATTACCTGTATTTTTGAGGATATTGCGACAGTTGAAGTTATGTTTACAAATTTAAGATTAATCCCTTCTATAACCATTACGTAGGTAGAATTCGGCTTAAAGTTCTGCATTCTTCTAAGATTTTTCTCTTACACTGGAATTAATGGAACTCTGGGCATTCTGTTTTGTTGCCTTTTCTGTTCCGTGATTTTCTTATCTTTTGTTCTTAACTTCCAATACTTTTAGCTCAATATCTTGATTCATGATTTGTGATCTTGCAGGTTTCTTTTTTAGATTATTTCACGTACTTGGCCCCGCTTGGCTGGAGGGATGTATAGATATGATATTTTTATACTGTAAAGTTGATCAAAGACTGCTGGTGTTTCGTGTTTTTTGAATTTTACTCCTATGGTTTCTGAGTTATGGTGAGGTTAGATTATGGATTTAATGGCTATCAGGAGCCTCCTATTCCTCGAGCTACTAGATCAGCTAGGGTAACTTCACTTTTCATACACAATTAATTTAGGTTTTTTTTTTTTTTTTTTTTTCATTTTTGGCCCGTCGGCCAAAATTAACCACGGACGCTAGCCAAAATTAACGAAATCTATACACTGATTGTGTATATTATGTCTATATATTGTGTATACACTATGTATATTATATATATATTTATACTTAATATAATACAAAAAGTATACATTTGTTGGCTATTATTCTTTTGAGCAGTCTAAAAATGTAATTATCCCATTATTTTGCCTTAAAGTTTATGGCTTGCGGTACTCATTTTAATCTTATTTCATTGTCAATCTTTCTAGGGAAGGGGAAATATTAGGAAGAAATCCGATAGCAATGAAATGTGTGCTTTTGACTTGTTGACTACTGTAGCCGGGAAGTTACTGCTGGAAGGAGAAAGCACTTCAAATTCTAGCGGGAAAGATCGGTGTGCAGTTGTGAAAGATACTACTGAGACCATTAAGGAAGATGAAGATACATCTTTAAAAGAAAATAAAGGTTTCTTTATTTCTCAGATTGTCGCAGAAGCTCCTGTGCTAAATCATTGTTTAAGCAAATCGACAGATACGTTATCCGGACCAGCATCTGTAATTACAAGTTCCGATTGCTCGGAGAAGTTGGAACAATTCATAAATGGCGAAAGCAAAATCGAAAACGGAAACTGTTCTAGTAAGGTAGAGGAGGAGGCAGGTTTTTCTAGTTGTACATTAGGCGCTGAAAGTAAAAAACAAATGAAAATCGATCCGTTAAATGATGCAAAGATTTCAACCAATAAAAGGGCTTTTTCTGATATTTGGGATAGGAAACCTTCAATGCTTGTTGCTTCGAACAATACTGTAAAATTATCTCTTTCAAGGGACCCTGATCCTTCTGGGTCCTTTCCGGTGATCCGGTATAATGATGTACAGTTAGCTAACAAAGATGATGACGAAAAATCTTGCGGGTCCACTCAACCTAGCACCCGAAATAAGGCCTTCAGGCCAGCACCACGTGCCAATGTTGGTGAGTGTTCTTTAATTGCTTATTTTAGTTCTGACCTTCAGTTTTAACTTGCTGGATTTTAAATTAACAAGCTTCTATCTGCAGATAGTGAAACAAGGCATGTGTACCAGAACAGCAAAAATGGCCACACGACCGAAAGGTCTCAGAGGGATTTTCCTTTCAAGAAAAGGAAGCTCTATTATTGTAACTCGTTTTCCAATTCCGATGGAGGGAGTAGTGATGGAATATGTAGTTCTCCGGCAAAAGACTTAAATAGAGATACATCCGGTTATAGTCTAGCATCTTCAGGAGGTTTGTTGTTGTCTTCTAATATCCTGCTTACAGTATAAGTAGGCGTTTGGCCATAGATTTCAAATATTTTTCACTTTATTTGGAATTTATGAAGTTGTGTTTGGTTATACTTTTTGCAAGGGAGAGAATAAAACACTTTATTTGAAATTTATGAAGATGGAGTTGGACAACAGGGTTTGGAGCACTTTTCCAAATTTGGAATTCAACTCCAAGTTGGATTTGGAAATCTTATAACCATACATTGATTTGGAAATAAAGCGAAAAATTAGTGAATAATTCTCATGGCCAGATCCTTACATGCATGTTAATAATCAGTCATAACTTGCACATGTTGGTGTGTATGCACTCCCGGTTCTAATTGGTACTTATTCTCCCCCCTACATATGTAATTTAACAGCCCGTGCAGCAGCTGGGACGTCAATTACCAAAGGAGCTCGTGCATCCTTCAGGTCTAATGACTCCCATGGTGAGAACACCGTCTTTTGGACTAATCAATGATTCTTTTCTATTCCCTGGCAATTTGTCATTAAGAGTTTCTGATGATACAAAGATGTTTTTCCTCAGTGAAGCTCAAGATCAAGTCTTTCAGAGTTCCTGAGCTTTTTGTTGAGATTCCGGAAAATGCAACTGTCGGTTCTCTAAAGGCATGTAAAAGTGTTACTTTTAGATACTACATAATCTGTTCACCTAAATAAGGTTCTATTTTCAGTAGTGCTGCAGCATTCTTGTTTCTTTTCTACATTCAAACTTTGAAACTCACTCTTTGTGCTTCTAATATACTGCAGAGGACGGTAATGGAAGCAGTGACGGCAATACTTGGCGGTGGGCTCCGCATTGGTGTAGTTTTTCAGGGTAAGAAGGTTAGAGATGACAACAAGACCTTATTTCAGGCTGGAATTTCACATGATGACAAACTTGATGCTCTTGGTTTTACCCTGGAGCCTAACACATCTCGAGCTTCCGCACCTCTAGGTCCAGAAGGTCGTTCTTGTGTACCTCCTTGTGAGACACCTCAACCACTAACAAGGTACTCCTTCCGTCCGAATTTATGTGAAGGTGTTTGACTGGGCATGCAGTTTAAGAATGAAAAGAAGACTTTTAAAACTTGTGGTCTAAAACAAGCCATAGATATTTGTGTGACCGTAAATCATCTCATTAAGGGTAAAATGGAAAGTTTAAAGCCAAATAGTTACTAAATATAGAAAGTTACCATTCTTTTTGGGACTGACTAAAAAGGAAAGATTCTCACATAAATTGGGATGGAGGGAGTATTTCATATGCTCAACGATCTCTGATTGGCTTTAGTTATGGTGTAATCTTGAGTTTCACTAGCTTAATTTTGGCATTCGACTAGCTGTAGTTAGTCAATGGAGCTCTGTGCTGCTTTAGTTTATTGATGAATTAATTCTTGTAAATGTATGCTTGTCATTATTATGTAGTTAAAGTCTCCATTTTCTTTCAACTCAGGGCACTTGAAATATTGCTATTCGCTTTAACCCTGTTATAGCCCGTTTGGCCAAGCTTTTGGGATGCCAAACGTGCTTATTCAAAAAGTGCTTATTTTAGAAAGTTGAGGTGTTTGGCCAAGCTTTTAGAGAAAAATAAGCGTTTTTGAGTAGTAATGGAAGCTGTTTTTCAGAAGTTTGAAACATTGGTCAAGCACTAAGTATTGCTCTAATATTGACAAAATATCAAAGTGATTGGCCAAAACATAAACTGCTACTCTCTAAAAGTAGTAATCTTTTTAAAAACATTTCGGACAAAAAGCACTTTTCAAAATAAGCAGATTTTGAAAGCTTGGCCAAACAGTCTATTAGTCTCTCGTCCCCTTTTTTTCTCTATCTGCTGTTGCTTTTTGATGAGTTTGCCACATATCTCTTGGCAGGTGCTCGCCTGCTCCTACTATTATTCGTAATGGCATACAGCAGGGGACATATAATGCCTTCTCGGATCATCCAGGAACAAATTTGAGTAGCTTCATCGAAAGCGATCACGATTCAGCTCCATCCCCTCCTGATGCCTCACTGGGGGAGAAAAATGCTGCAAATTCAAAAGCATTGGTTCCAGTTGCTGCAATGGATGCAGAAGCCTTGGCTGTAGTTCCAATGCGAAAGCCCAAGCGATCTGAAACTGCGCAGCGTCGAATCCGTAGACCTTTTTCTGTTTCTGAAGTGGAAGCACTTGTTCACGCTGTTGAGAAGCTTGGAACTGGAAGGTATATTTAACAAAACCATATATCTGAGCTCGGTCGGTTTTATTAATAAAAAATTTAAAACATTGGGATAAAACCGATCGAGTTGGTTGGTTTTTTGATTGGTCCGAAAGTTGATCGGTTTTCTTTTAGTCAGCTTTTGCCGTGTTTTTCGTAGTTACTGTCAGTTTTTAAGTCCATTCTGTTAGTTGGACCAAAGGTGCTCCACTTTAGTAAATTTAAGGGACTAAAGATGCTCAAGGTTATATTTGAAGGATCAAAATGACTTACTCCTATAGATAAGGGACAATTTTGGCTAAAACCTCAGCGATATTCACCAATATTTGTATCTTTCAATAGTTGTATGCAAATGAGGAACTCAAAGTTCCTGTATACCCTTTATATGATGGCTTTGTTATTATACAGGTGGCGTGATGTCAAAATGCGAGCTTTTGATAATGCCAAACACAGAACTTATGTCGATTTAAAGGTACAAACTTCGTTCAATCTCTTGCATTTCGACAGCTCACCCTCCAATTGTTGCTTTGCCTACTTGGATTAAGGGCACTAGACTCTTAATATGTTGCTTTTCTCACCAGCTCCAACTTTAGGCTTCTTCTCTCAATTAGGTAGTTAATTGTTCAATATTCAATTGTGAATTCTAGAGGAGTTAACTGTGAAGTTCCCATTTGTTGCTAATGATATGACGATCTCTGTAGCTAAAAATATGAAATTATTACCATATTTGTCATATTGTATCTCAATTTTGAGTTGTATTTATTTATCTTCAACAATGATTGAAAAGATATTCTATGCATAAGCTGGAAAATAGAAAGGAAATGAAGTTATTAGTTATTCTCTTGATTAGGCCTGGGCAAAGAGCCAACCGGCTTGAGTAGTTTCAGAAAGAGTCAGGGCTCGATTGAGCTTGGTTGCGATCAGCTCACCGCCACTGGGCTCTGCTCGGCCAACGCTCGTGCTCGGTCAAGCAGGCTCGAGTTAACGTGTAATTTTTGTTTTGAAAATCAAGTATGTTCCTAATAATAGCGTGATACAGTCAAACCTTTCTATAACAATATCTTTTGTTCCGATATTTTTGGCTGCTATTGCGAAATGCTGCTATAGAGAGCATATATATAATATATAAGAATAGAAAAGATCGGTTCCACAGGTAAAATGATTGTCATAGTGAAATGTTATAGAGGATGACTGTTACAGAGAAGTCTGAATGTTCCGATATTTTTGGCTGCTATAGTGAAATGCTGTTATAGAAGCATATATATAATATAATATAATATACAAGAATATAAAAGATCGGTTCCACAGGAAAAATGATTGTCATAGTGAAATGTTATAGAGAGTGAATGTTATAGAGGATGACTGTTATAGAGAGGTCTGAATGTAGTTCGTTTTCACGTTTCTTCAGGACAAATGGAAAACACTGGTGCACACAGCGAGAATATCTCCTCAACAAAGGAGAGGTGAGCCCGTGCCTCAAGAACTCCTTGACCGGGTCCTAATTGCTCATGCTTACTGGTCCCAACAACAATCGAGGCAGCAGATGAAACATCAATCGGAGACGCGTCTTTTGCTTTAAGAAGGTTGTAAAGAATAAACTAGCTGCAGTAACTGGAGGAAGATAAGTAAGTAGATGGGGTTTTGGGGATTTTTTTTGTTTTGTTAATAATAAATATTTTTAAGTGTAAAGATTATAACTCAGGGGAAGTAAATTAGTTCACTTTACATTTAGCTTCCTGCAGTGGGATCTGTTTCCTGCATAGAAGGGGGAGTTGGGGTTGGCACTTGTACATGTTTGAAAATAAAGTGCTTACTAACACAAATTTTTGTATCAAGGCTTTGTAATCAGCTAAAATTCTTGGTTTTTTGACAAGAAATTCTTTTTATGGCAATAGGGTGTTGTAGTTTATTGTTCACTTTGTGCAGTAGGAAGAGAAAAAGGCAGCTTTAGTTGTTATGTAGAGAGGCCTATTTGATTGTAGAAACTTGTGTCTTGTAGTGATTCTCCAGTTCTTTTGCATCAAAAAAGAGTATTTCTATTCAAGACTACTTTTTTGTTTTTGTTTCAGACAGATGATTTTCTTTTGGTTTATTTTGTTTAATTTTAATACTACTGTTTCTGAGGTGCAATTATAGTATTAAAATAATGGCCAAGGATGTCTAATTGTTATCTGCCTCTGCCCCCCTCCGGAAAGAAGAAAAAATTTAAGTCATATATGCAAAGAGTTTTTACATTAAGAAATGAACTTTAACTTATACTAGTAGGTTGGTTATTATCTTTTATCAGGTTATCAATTAATGCATATTATAAATATTTACTTATAATTAGAGTGATTCGATTGTGTAATTTTTTTTATTTTTTTTTGCATAGTTAATGTATGGAGTTAAACTTTGGCGTATGAAAAGCTACTCTTATATTGTGTTGAATCTAAAGTCAAGTTCTAACTCCTTTTGAAATGCATGGAGACAACGTTCAAATCCTAATAGAGACAAAAAAATATTAGATTATATTTACATTTAAATAAGCTTTGATGGCAAATTACTCGTATGGTGGAAGGTAATAGATATTTTATGAAATAATTGAGCCGTTAAGGTACATACAAACTAACAAAGATCGGAGGCCATAGAAGACTATTTCCTCCGCATAAATATCACCCTTAAATAGAAAGTTCGAGCTCTTTTTTAGAACTTGTTCACATGTGCCAATGAGAATATTTTCTTTGAAGTGAAACAATCAATTGTTGGAGTTTTTGAGAAAAATTGATTAAGTTCTTATGGAATATGCTTTCTGGATCACAGAAATTCGAATAACATCAAAATAGATGTCAATATTTGCAAAGTAGGCCCTTCAACTATTGATTGGCCCAGTGCTTTCATATCCAAAAAACAAGAATATTCGTTTCAAAAAATTTGATACTATCATATGAAAGATTTTACAATTTGTACTTTAACATATTTTTTGAAATTGTTTGAATTTTGTTTTCCAATAAAATATTAAAACCGCTTCGAAGTTTTATTTACAAAAATGATCAAGCCGATCTAAACACCAAAAGTGATTTAAATTTTGATAAAGTGTGTTCATACAATACCTCTATTGTATAGGGTAAAATCTGTCGACATCAAGTGGACGTATCAAAGGATGACACGTAGCGATGGTGACATGTTAGATTTGAGTTATGAGCGGTATGGGAAAGATAACGACGCTCCGGAGGAAAGTAGCAGGTGCCGTATCGGAGGTAAACTACAAAGTGTCCGGAGAAGCATGTCAACTCACTGGTCAAACGTCATTCAATGTTCAACCATTACAAGAAACCACAAGTCTTCCTCCAGTCTTAAATGTGCATTATTGCCCTTCATTGTCATTCATTGTCATAGCATTAAATCCCTTTATTACCTTTGGCATTAATATTGGTAATGAAGATGGCATGATTTGTGGATCATGCACCCCATAGCTCTAATATAAATAGATGTGCTTATCTCATTGTAAGAATCATCTGAAAATATATACACGAATTACCTTGATCTTATTTTGCTCTTAGTTCCTAATTGCTTTTGTTCAACTAAGCAAAGATCTGATTGTTCGCTTGCCCGGAGACTCTAGCACAAAAGCTTCTCCAAGGCTCAAGCTATTGCTTTAAATTCCTTTAGCTTTCTTTATAATCATGTTGCTTAATTTTACATAATTATCTCATTATTCGGTCATATTGATCCACGTGTCCTTGCACGTACACAAATTTAACTGTAACGCATTTTCATGTAAACACCTATGTTTATTTTGTTTTTTCTTATAAAAATACGATAGAGATCATTATGTTAGTTTTTTAAATTTTTGGTAAGTTCATATCTTATTAACACCAGTTATTTAACGTAAAGTGTACACTTTTCGGAAACAATAATAATTAAGAAATTCCTTTCAACAAAGCAAAGATTATATTCACTTTTTCTTTTTAACGAAAATGACTGCTATACGGAGGAGTATTAATTATCACAATAAAAATTGTCCATTCTTTTTCCTTTCTAATGGAAAATGTTTCACCTTTAAGAGCCTTTTGAAGATGACCAAAAACCAAAATCCTTAAACTTAACTTTCATAAAAAGTATTCTTGTCTATATCTTTGCTTTAGTAGTAGACGTTGACTAAAGTCCTAATATTAAAAGATGAACTTTCTTATATTATTATATTTTCCTATAGTATAGATCTCTTATAAGTTTATTTTCAAATCACGATTTTTTTTATCTTTAAAAATGATCAAGTTAATTCTTGAAAAATGGATGACATAGTAGTAAATAAATTTGGGAGAAAACAAGTAGGATGTAAGGGTATGCTTGGTATGGAAGAAAAATATTTTCGAACTTTTCCATGTTTGATAAGTCAAAATATTTAAACATTTTTTAGGTTAATAATAATAATAATAATAATTAAAAAAAACATGGTGGAAGTAGAGAAAACAAAGTTTCATAAGTGGCATTCCCTAATGTTTCTCTTCCTCTCCCACTCCACCCCCACCCCCCCCCACCCCCCCCCCCACCCCACACCCATTCCAACCAAGGGTGGATCCACAGTACAATACACTAGTTCCCGTGAACTCACTACGTAATTTTTGTGATTACATATTTTGAACTGTAATGTCAATTATTATTTTATATATATTAACTTGAGGTCACTGTAGGAACCCACAAATTTTAATACCTGGATCCGTCTCTGACTCCAACTCCCCACCCCACCCGCAGCGTGTTTGCCTATGTGTATATATAGTAAGAACACTACTAATTCTTTTAAAACAATTATAGAAAAATATTTTATGTGGACGCATTTAATTCTTTCATACCAAACACATTCTAAATAGTTAAATTGAAAATATAATAATGGAGCACAACGTAAAGTAGAAGGATATTCGAAAGACAAGAAGAGATGGAGATAGGAATTAGGATGTCATTTTCTGTCATAAATTAGGACTGAGAGAGACATCTATCTTCAAACCTTTAATTTTCGTCCACAATAAAAATAATTCCTTGAATTTAGTATACACCTTATTGTTCGTATATATGTCAAGCATGTACTCCACCTCTTCTTTATCTTTTCCTTCTATTTTTTCTAATATTTTCTTAGTTATCCATTCATCACAAATTTGCTAGCTACTGAATACATAAGAAGTGGGAAAAGAATAGTCGGTTAACAGTAAGTTCATCCTTAATTTTATAGCTGCAAAAAAACACATTTATCCATATCTTTTTCATTTTATCTTCGTGAATACATAAGAAGTGGGAAAAGAATAGTCGTTTTTTTTTTTTATTCGAGGAATATCAAGTATATGGTACTATTGAGTAACAAAACAAACAAAAATAGGACCAAGTTCTTTTGTTAAAGGGGTGGAGCCAGTAAGGGGTAAATAGTCGAAAAAATACACTGTATATACATGGTTAAAATTATTTTTTATATTTATATAATAGATGTTGAACCCTTTTGACTTATTCATGTGTTTACTTGTCTATATTTTTTAACCACCTTAGTAAAAATCCTGATTTCACCACTGTTAATAACAAAAATAGAGGTATAAGTCTAGGGAAGCAAATAGGGCTTCTAAGTTTGGACTTAGAAAGGGAGGATGGTAAGGAAATTTAAAGGGGTGACTTTCACAAGGGAACTTTGCACTTTTGGCCAATTGGCACGATATTCCTCAATTCCTCAAATTAAGTTTTTTGAATCACAAATATTTTTAATGAATCTCCCGATAATTTTCATATCTTGCACTTGCATAAAGAAATGAAGCTTTTAAAACAAGTATGAAGAAACAGGACCACTTCATTAGTTAGTGGTACATGATTATCTTTTAAGTTCAATTGCAATAGCCATAGGACTCTACTATTACTAGTTAGTTACTCCACTAGCTAGTTATGTAGCTATTCAACACCTCAGAGGTCATTTCAGGCTTATCTGATCCCAAACTAAATGCAAGTGTCATCAATATAATTAATCACTTAATTTGTGTTAATTTACTGCTTAGACATGTTCTTCAGAACTCGTAGAGGTAATTTATCTAGCTATAAGAATATAACATGCGGTTTTACTATGATTTTTCTCAAATAATGCACAATAGTTCGTCATCCAAGAGGTTAGTTAGCATGGGAAGAATACTGATTTTGCATGAAGAACAAAAATTATAGATGAAAAACCAGGTCCACTGTAATTAATTTATACACTTATATTATCCTTCTGTTATTTGTATTGATATACCTTAATCGCAATTTAAAGCTACTAATCTTTTTTCAGACATCAAATCTCCAGTTATCCCCAACTTAAAAGTTGAAATATTTACAATGTGATGTGAAGCTTCATTTCTTTTCTCGATTCTTTTATAGAACACCTGGATTAATAGAGAGTCCGGAGCCAAAATGGGTTATTTTTACAGCAAAGAGCCCAAAATGGGGTGCTCTTTTTTTATACCACAAGACGTTGGTTATCCAACAAAATGTTCATGGCGGAATAATTTCAACCAAAATTTTTTTTTTTTTTTTTTTTTTTTGTATTTCGTGATGCTATTCACGAAATAGCATTAAATTTTTATTTTTTTTTAATTTGGTTCATACAAAAAACGAAATTAAAAAAAAAAAAAATTGTCCTATTTCTTTGGTAGTCCAACGAAATAGGACAAAATTTTTTATTTTTTTATTTCGTTTTTTGTATAAACGAAATAATTTTTTTTTTATTTCGTTTATACAAAAATGAAATAGGAAAATATAATTTTTTTTTTTTTTTTTTTTGTATTTCGTGACTATTCTTTTGAAAATAGCATTAAATTTTTTTTTTTTTTATTTGGCTCATCAACAAACGAAATTAAAAAGATTAAAAATTTTGTCCTTGACAAAAATTTTAATTTTTTTAATTTCGTTTTTTATATGTGCTATTTCATTTTGTATAAACGAAACAAATTTTTTTATTTCGTTTTTTGTGTAAACGAAATATTTTTTTTTTAGCATAATTATCGAAATAAAAAAAATTATTTGAAATAAAAAAAAGATTAAAAATGAAATAGGAAAATATAATAATAATTTTTTTTTTTGTATTTGGTGATACTACTAACGAAATAGCATTAAATTTTTATTTTTTTTTTTTTTATACAAAAAACGAAATTAAAAAAAATTAAAAATTTTGTCCTATTTGTTGGTAGTCCAACGAATAGGACAAAAATTTTAATTTTTTTAATTTCGTTTTTTGTATGAGCCAAATTAAAAAAAAAAATTTAATGCTAATTCGTGAATATTATCACGAAATACAAAAAAAAAAAAAAAAATTATTATATTTTCCTACTTCATTTTTGTATAAACGAAATAAAAAAAAAAATTATTTCGTTTATACAAAAAATGAAAAAAAAAAAATTGTCCTATTTCGTTGGACTACCAACGAAATAGGACATTTTTTTTTTTAACGTTTTTGTATGAACCAAATAAAAAAAAAAAATTTAATGCTATTTCGTGAATAGCATCACGAAATACCAAAAAAAAAAAAAAAAATTTTTTTGTTGAAATTATTCCGCCATGATCGTGTATTTCGGATAACCAAGGGATCACTTTCTTTGTAAAAATAACCCATTTTGGCTCCGGACTCGATTAATAGACATAAAAATGTTTTCAACAGCACTTCTACCTAAAGTCTCCATCAAACATATCATCACACAAGCTTAATTCCTTTAATATTATTGATGGTGCTTACGATAATTTCTTTGCAGATTATCTGACTCCCGAACAGCTTGCTTTATGCTTAATGGAGTAAATGATAAATACTCACACATTGTTAATGCATTGCTTGATGATCTTGGAGGGTCACATGTACAACACATTCCAGAGAAGTCTAACATTGTCACCGATAATTTGTTTAAATATGATTGTAATAGGATTAGGACTACTAATGTGCTGCGTTTTATTTTCCTGCCTTCATTTGTGTGTGACTATCATGTTAACAACCTTTTAAGTTTGGCAAGAGGAGCAAGGTACGTTTTGTAATGACTAGTTAATATATAAAATGTCTTCTGAAGCAAGAAAAAATATTTTACAAACCTCTCCTGGTTATGTATGCATTAACATATACGTAAGATTTTTTTGTATAAAAAAGATTATTAGTTATGTATCAAGTTGGGCCAAAATATCTTTTTTCATAACAATATATTATCTTCTAAATTTAGCTACTTATTAATTTGTCAGATTGGTTGCATGTTGAAACTTGAAACGGATCAAAAAATTTATCCAATCAAATATTAATTTATCCAGGCTGACAATAGCATATACTAATTTGAAACAATGTTTAAAATTTACGTAGGAGTGAACATTCAGGACACTTGATCTGGTCATAATTAATGTTAAATTTTACACTTCTTATTTTCACTATACACCATCCTCCAATGAACCAAACAATTTTAAAATTCTTGAAATTTAAGTGAACTGCCTACCTAAACTGGTTGAAGCCAAAAGCATTCCCCTTCTCTTTCAATCTCTAGTCATTGCTTATGTCACTTTTGGAATTTTAAATATGTAATGTTCCATGTTAATGGATCAATACTTCATTCTGAAGTTAAAAAGCAGATTTTCTAACAAATAAACAAAAAAAAATAGGTTCAATGGAACACAATATGGGACCCTAAACAATAAGTGGAGATAGACTTCGAATAAGCTAGTTTATAGGATTGAATTAGACTCAAAAGTCTATTCCGTTAACACGGTATTAAAGATAACTCATCCCTATTCGTGATTTACTTAATGTTGATTTATATCCATACTCTAGATGTTAGCTCAGAACATGCGTATGGACTAGTAAGAGTGTCTCACGTTGATTGATAGAATGAATTGTTATCTCCTTATATAATTTTGAGCAATGCTTACCTCATGAGCTATCTTTCAAAGTTGATTTCAGAGGCGTAGTGGCATACAATCAATTGAACCCTGCGTCTTCAGTACAGATTAAAAAATCAGTAAAGTTTCAACAAATTATTAATGACTGCTCTTTCTTCCGGATTTTATATTTTCTATGGCAATTGCAGTGCTTGTTTAGTTCATATGTGTCTTATTGGGTAGTTTTCTTCCGAACTCCATTTGGATAACTGGGAAAATATTGTTGGTAATACAAATCTAAAGTTGGGAAATTTGTTTTGTTACCATTGTCGCAGTAAATATTAACTTAAATATGTCTTAACTTGGCTAGTGTGTATTGATTCTTTTCATTCATTTCTTTCTTGAATGTAGATTTTTAATGTTATGGATCATCGATCTAGCGAGACACCTGAATCTGCACACACTTCAAGAATCGAGGATCAGAACGTCTTATCTAGCTGACGAACGGAGAAATGAGCAGTCAGCAACAACCTACGCAGAGGGGCCTGTTTATCAGAACGCTAAGGGAAAGAAAAGCTGTGGTAATCTCAACTCTGAAATGTCATCTGAAGAAGAGAGGAGTCCTAAGGGGCAAAAATACTATAAGACGTTACAAAGATGAGTTAATTATAACTCCACGGGTTGCCCCAAGCCTTTGGTCTAGTGATAAAAGCCCGTGATAGGTGGATTGGCACACATCAACAACAACAAAATACCCAGACCCCCCACAAGTGGTGTCTGGGGAGGGTAGGATATACGCAAACCTTCCCCTACCTTTGTGGGGCAGAGAGGCTTTTCCGAAAGACCCTCGGCTCAAAAGGGGAAAAAGAAAAGAAAGGAAAGGAAAAGAAAGAAATTCGAAGCAGACACAAAAAAAAATAACAGCAAAGTAACAAGATATAAAGCAAAGGCGCAGGTATTGGCACACATCACGCATTAGAATCCTCCCATGGAAAGAGCCTGGTATTTAAGTGAAAAAAGGTAAAGGAGCAACCCTATTATCAAACGAGTTTTGAACCTTGCTCCACTAGTCCTCGAGAATTTCTTGGTTATTAAGAAATGGGAAAAAAACTCCATGGATTGCTTCCGTCCAGAACCACAGATGTATAGTCTAGTAGTGTTAACTTTATACTTCATTTACTCGTGATTTTTCTCTCATTACAGGCTTATTACCCAAATTTTCTCATGCATACATTTATTTGTGCCTATTTCCTTAGAACATACCTGCCAGATAATTCTCCGTATGCAAATGCAAAGGATCATGAAAATCCAAAAAGTAGAAAAGGCTAATATAATTGATACAAAATTAACTCCCAATCAGAAAATTAATTCAGGATCACAGTAGATCCACATGACTAATGTTACCAGCATAGAAAATACAAAAAAAAAATCTAAATAAGTAAACAAAATCACCTTTAAGTTACACTTACCGCCTTCTCTTTTGCGATTTTGGAGGTCACCTTTAAGTTACACTTACCGCCTTCTCTTTTGCGACTTTGGGGGTTTAAGAACACTCCAGTCCAATCTATGTGGCTTTTTGGATCTCCCGCTACTACTAGGTGACGATGCTGGATCGTCAAGAACTCTCTTATTTGATTTGTTTGAATTCTGCGCCTCAGAGGATGTATCTTGCTTCCATTTAAGATCTTCGTTAGGATCGTCATACGAGTCGTCCAGATCAGAGTTCTCCAACTCACATTGTGATGTTCCATTTTCTCTGTAGCAATTAACAGTAAGTAGTTACAGGTCTGAGAGAATTTCCGCCATCCATAGCAAGCGTTTGAAGATCTTTGGTATAAAATAAACAAACATTGGACTCCATAAATATAAAATATAAATAACAATTGGACTCCGCAAAAATAGAAAACAGCTTAAATTAAGTTAAAGAGTGCTTAAAATAAGCCAAAACCAAGAAGTGGCTCAACCCCAACTTAGCCATTTTGGTTTGACCAACAACTTTACCCTTTTATCCCTTATATTTTTTGTTAATTCCAATACTACCCTTACTTCTAAAAACCTTTAAGCACTTTTATCCAAATACGTAACTGCTTATTTATAAAATAACTTTCAGCACTTAAAAGTACTTTAAGCACTTATGCTTAAAAGTCACTTTTTTCCAGCTAATCCAAACGGGCTACTAGACTCGAAAGACAAATAAAATGCCTAACAAGACACTCAACTTATATATAGGACTTGCAAGTTATTGAAATGCACCCAATCTAACATACTCCCTCCGTCCCATTTTACGTGATATGTTTGACTTGACATGGAGTTTAGGAAGAAAGAGAGACTTTTGAAACTTGTGGTTTAAAACAAGCCATAAATATTTGTGTGGCTATAAATCATCTCATTAAGGGTGAAGAGAAAAAATTAAAAAGATTTTTTTTGTTTTTTTACCCCTCCCCCCAAGGAGCTCCCCCTTTTGCTACCTTGGTGACTCGAACCCACAATCTTCAGATTGGAGGTGGAGGATGCTTACCATCTGAGCAACTCCATCTTGTCAAGTTAAAAGATACATTATTTCTAAAAATAGAAATGTCATTTTTTTGGGGACAGGCAGAAACAGAAAATGTTGTCATATAAAACAGGAAAAAGGGAGTAAAACTATATAGAAATCAAGAAAGTCCAATGCAATCATTGGGACAAAAGATACCTACTTTAGTTGACCATATTATTTACAAATTGTATTAGTCCTTTTACGTGTAATCGGATTTCTTTAAGCCATCTTTAATGAACCAAAGACATCAGTAAGAAGGAATTTTCAACATATTCGGCTAAACAATACACTAGGAGGAAGTAAACCTATTTAATTATCAATGAAACAGATGCAAAAAAGTCAAGATGGTATATACTAGAAGTAATGGGCCATAATGCCTACTGCATAGCAACAATGCACAAAATAGAAAAAGTTACAATGAAAACTTTAAGCATCAAACTGACCTTTTAGGCAATTTTTCACTGGTCTCCGAAGAACAAGCAGCAGAACCTTCCGCACGTGGTTTTGAAGCTTCTTCACTCAATTTCTACCAAGACAAGTCTTTCATGAGACAGGATAACAAAACCACAGGAGAGTAGGAAGAACTGAACAGTCTTCGGAAACTATCTTAGGTCATGCAAAACATATACTCACATCAATAGAAGGATTGAAACCTTGAAAAGACATCCGACCCTTTATAGCCCCAGGGTGGGGATCCCCTTCCATAACGATAACACTGAACGCGAAAAGGCAATAAAGAAAAATCTGAGGAAAATGTATTTGTATAAAACAAAGAAAAATATAGAAATAATGCAAGAAACACGCATCTTTGAATATTTAATATTAACCAAAGCACATAGTGTCACATAGTAAGTGAAATAGATTCCATCAACTTCAAATTTGTAAAAAGGATTATGATAAACGGAATCCCTAAAATATTACTTTTATACACTTGGCTCATCATACCGACGAAATTTAAAGTTACTAACGTCCAATATGCCCTTATAAAACATCTAAACTCTAGTGCAAGAAAAAGTTACTTTAAGATAATCTTCTTAGTTTTAAATACTGACAACCATTTACAGGAAAAAGCTATACGAAGTCAGCTTTTCTAAAGATCATAATTGAGCAACCTAAATATGAATACATCTTCCATGCTAGTGCTACTCGAGCACTGCAAAGAAAGAAATACATGCTTGATAATATAATTAACCATTTAACATTTACTGAGGTAGTCCTTTATGCGCCCTTAAAAAGCAGTGCTCAGGCACAGCCTAAATCTGGGCAGCAATCTTGACATTAGCTAGAAATGAGAAATCTAGTCTCAGTGGTATTAAACTTGGTGCAGCTCTAAACTAAATACAAATAGACTCAGTCCAAGGAAACTGTAAATTGCAATAGTCCCGGGTTAACATTGGTCCCAAAATAAAGGTGTAAACTAAAAAGTGATGTATACTCTTAGGGGTCGTTAAGTTGATGGTTAGGAAGGGAGTTATTCATGTATTCAAACATGCATAACTAATATCATGTTTGGTAGCTTTGTAGTTACTTTGTATAAAATTCAGCACACCAAGTGCGGCGCTTGCTTACCAGCTAACAACCCCGCATAACTAATACGTGTACAACTTATGATGAAATCTATGTATTATCTATACAGGTTAGAAGATGGAATAAGTAATACATGAATAACTAAAACGAGGGTTCGTACAAGTTATGATGAAATCTTGCATCTTACAGTTAGAAGATAATAAGTAATACATGAATAACTAAACCCCCGCATAAACCAACAATCGACCAACCCGGACATACCCAGGGTATGTAGGAAAGAAGTATCTCATCATATCGAAAAGTGAGCAAGATGAAGATATGACAAGAATTCTAAGGCCAAATGCACAAAGAGGCGAGGAATCCCATTTAAAGGAGCTTGTTAAACTGAGAACGATTAATCAGCTAGGTGCATTTTTTTTCTTGTCCAGCCCTCTTTCTTCTTTATTATAATATCAAATTCCTCTTATCTTAAAGCCGGCATTATGGTAAAACTACGGCAATTTTCAACACAAAATGATTCCTTATCAAACAATTTCCAACTGCAAATGGTGCCTTTCAGGAGTATAATTGTGGTCATACTTCCATAGTACAATGCATACAAACTTTAATACTACTATTTGAATATCCTAGGCCAAGTCACATCAATTAAAAAACAAAACAAGAAAATTCGAAGGAAAAAGTTACCATCTTTTGGGAGCACTAGAGGAGGGGAAGTTTCCATCAGGTATCACTTCATCTTCTTCTTTCTTAGGCTTTTCCTCTCTCAGAGCTGCCCTTTGCATAAACTGCAATTACAAAAACATCAAAAACCTTTAGATACAACAATAATTACGCGTCAATCCCATATACTTAAGGGTCGTTTGGTAGGATGTATTAGAAAAAATTAATACATTTATTAGCTTTGGTATTCTTAATTCCTTGTTTGGTAGTGTTTTTCAACCTATGTATAACTAATACATGTATTAGTTATGCACCCTTAATACATGTAGAGGGTGTTTGGATTGGCTTTTTAAAAGTAGATTATAAGATAAAAGCTAAAAGCCATAAGTTGGGAATACCCAACTTTTGGCTTTTGGCTTATTTTTGTACTTTTTGGCCTAAAAGTAGGTGCTTATAAGCACTTTTTATCTTTCCCAAACACCGCAAGACGTAGAAAGAAGTTTAAAAGCCAATAAGACTTAAAATAAGCCAATCCAAACACCCTCGTATTAGTTATACATAGCAAACCAAGGTATTAGCAATACAAGGGTTATTAATACATGGATAAGCATGGTTAAAGACCGAACTGCCCTTAGTACACAAACCAAACGGTGGATAAGAAATAATACCAGCATAACTAATACACCATATTAGCAATATTCTTATACACCTTACCAAACGACCCCTTAGTGTAAGCTCTATGAATGATTTGTATCCACTCCCCTCTATTCAGAAAATTCACCAAAGTTAGAATTAAAGCTGTCAAAAAATCAAAACAACCCTCTTCCTTAATTTTGGGTTTAGAACCGGTTATGCTTCACAACAATTGAGTTTCCAAAAAAATTTAAATAAAGCCAATAAATTACAAAGGGCTAGATAACAAGTTGAGAAAATCATGTAAGAACTAAAAACCCCAGTTAAGATTTTCCAATTTTTATATGTAAGAACTTGGAAAAAATTATGTAAGAACCAAAAATCTTGAAAACCCAGTTAAAAAGTTCCTATTTTTATTTAATTTATTATAAGCAGATTAAAAGCACCAAAATTGAACGTTAATTTTTTACCTTCAAGTTCCTCAAGGTAGTAGATAGTTCACGCTTAGCCATTCTTGATTTTTTTTAGAACAAATACTTGGGGAGAGCCCACCAAAACTGAACTTACTTCCTATTCTTGATTTTCCGGCAAGGTAATGGTGACAAACTGAACAGAAAATAACAGATTTAGTCCTAACGACACTGGGAGTAGGGTTCATTAATTGGGCTTGTTCATGTTCAATGATGGCCCAATGTTAGATTTAAGTCATTTTTCATTTTTTTGTGCGGAATGTCCAGGCACTGGTATTTAATTTTTGTCCATCTAATTTGAAATCTTTAATTTTTATGCTACTCCTAAAATTTATAAATTTTGGGTTCAAATCTCCACTCTGTCAAATATTAAAAAAAATCACACGGCAAAAGTTTGTAGCAAAGTTAGGCCTATTCAGGCAAAAGTTTGTCTTCGCTCGAATAGCAGTAACTTTTGCCAAAAAATTGCCTATTCGGTAAAAGTTAGCCAAGGCAGTAGGTGTCTTGTAAATTTCAAAATATATATCTATATATACATTTTCTTAAGGCAGATTTTTGCCTTATGCCTGGTTTGTCTTCCGGTGAAGGCAAAACTCTGCCTCATGCAGAATTTTACATGCAAAACTCTACCTACCTTGCGATATTTTTTTTAATTATTAACTGAAGGGGGGTTCGAACCCTAAATCAAAGAATTTTTAGTGAATGATAAAAATTAAAGATCACCAATTTGAGGGGTTAAAATTAAAAACTAGTGCCTTTAAAGGCAAATCGTGCAAATGACCAGTCATTTTTTTGTGCGGAATGCCTTCACTAAATATGATGCCCAAGACAAAAGTTTTAAGTTATGCCTGAGACAAAAGTTGTACCGGACAAGGGATAGATTTATGCCCCAAGCCATAACTTCTATATAAAAATTATGCCTCAAGGCATAACTTGCCTTCGAATTTCTTTTTTTTTTTTTTACTCTGCTGAGATTCTAAAGGCTTAACTTTTACCCGAATAAGCTTTAATTTGCTACGAAATTCTGCCTTGCGATTTTTTTTATACTCTAATGGGATTCGAACCTAAAATCTCAAGGATATTTTCGGCCACTTAAAGTGTCGAAGGACAAAAATTATAGACAAGCAATTTGAGGGCCAAAAATTAAAGACCACCCCCGATTAAGTTGGGTGATTTGCATAAGTAACTGCGTGGAGGACCATTGTTTAAATAATAGCCGAATTATAAAGTACTATTTAATATTTGTTCGATTTAAAATTAATTTTAAATTGCGGGATTGAAGTTGAAAATCTCGATTTGAAATTTGATATTTCATATATACGGGTGTGAAGAAGGGAACTGTTAAGCTTAACTTCAAACTTAAATGTTTGAACCCAACTATGTCAAATTGAGATATTTGAGTTTCAAATTAGGCTTGATAGTTCCCATCTTCAGACCTGTTTGTCGATACGCGTGTCTAAAGTTCAAAAACTTTAGCACAAAAGTTCTGAAGGTTGGGATTGCAAAGATTAGCATGGCGTTTAATTTTATGAACCAATGAAATTCCATGGGTTGATATATAATAAATTGTTCATTATTTTCTACGGACAATCGAACAGATTTGATAATCAGTATCACCTTCTTCATTAATTCTATAAGTCATGGATAATTGGGTCGCTCAATGTTGAGTTTAAGATATTGAATGCCAATCTGTTTCTAATTTTAGGACGTGACATAAAATTGTATGTTTTTAAAAATTGTAAATTTAAAGTCAAAGTTAAAGGACGAAAGTTTTCCTATACTATCCAGAAGTATTTTAATTTTGCTCTCTATTATACGTTTGAACTATTCATATCTTTGTTATTACCAAATTATCTCGTATTTGTTTTAAATATTAATAAGTTCTAGCATAAAATGGGTAAACTTTACATGTACAAATTCTTCATGAAAAAGGGTACAAATTTAACCCTCAACTTTTGACTAAGGTTTGAAATTACTCACAACTTGGAGCTCTTTTATAATTTTTTTTTAAAATTAAATTTAGCCATAGCTCTTTTATAAGTCAAAGGACAAAATAAAGACTTTTTTTAGCTAAGTGTTAGGATAATATTAAACGAAAAGATCAAGAGATAACAAATTTATTTAATTTTGGATGATAAATTTATCTTTTAGTAATCTAATTGTATTAAGAAAAAAGGTCTAAATTTGTCCTAATAATATCCTAAATTGCTCGATTATTCTTTCAGTTAAACTTTTTGTTCATTCATACCCTTGTCGTCAACAAATTATCTCATATTTGCTTTTAATTATTAACAGAGCTCCAGATTGAAATAGGTACTCCACGCATGCAATTTTTCAACAAAAAGGTTCAAATTTACCCTTTAAATTTTACCTTTGATTTCAAATTACGCATAAGTTGGAGTTCCATTAAGGGTCAAGGCAAAACGAAATCTTCTTCTAACATAGGAATAAAATTGACCAAAAAATTTATGATATTAAAAAGGGAAAAGGGTCAAAAATACCCCTCTACTTTGGAAAAAGGGCAAAAAATATCCTCCGAACTTATTTTGGGTCAAAAATACCCCTCTCATATTTAAAGTTTTCAAATATACCCCTGTCTTGATGAAAATTAACCCCCAAAATAATCCGAAATCATTTTTTAAACCCGCTCCATCATTTAAACCCAACCCAACTAAATAATAACCCACAAAATCCCCCAATTCCCTCAAACTTCAAACCTACGTATTGGGGGAATAAGGGGATCTTATGGGTAGTTATTTAGTTGAGTCGGGTTTAAATGATGAAACGGGTTTAAAAAATGATTTCGGGTTATTTTGGGGGATAATTTCCATCAAGACAGGGGTATATTTAAAAACTTTAAGGATGAGAGGGGTATTTTTGACCCAAAATAAGTTCGGAGGATATTTTTAGCCCTTTTTCCAAAGTAGAGGGGTATTTTTGACCCTTTTCCCTATTAAAAATGCTCAATTTGATTTCTCATTCGGTGTCCGGTATTCGCATTAGAGTCCGATTAATTGCATTCATATCGGGTAGTCCCACATTGGGGGGCAAAACACTCTTTAACAAGGTGACTCCATGCCAAGGAGGTTCGAACTCGAGGCCTTTTGAATAAGTATGAAATACTCTAACAAGGTGACTCCATATCAAGAGGGTTCGAACTCGAGACCTTTTGGATAAGTTATGAAATAGTACCAGCTTATGCACCACAACTCTGGTGAGTAATTAAACTCCAAATTTGCAGGCCTTTATGATTAGCCTGGATACCTAATAGGAGAATAGCCAATTGACCCCAAGACTGCAGATGCTGAGAAAGCTCACTTAAAGCTCTATAATGAGCTAATTCAATTTTCTTCAATCCAAATCTCTGCTACAAAATACCAATGGAAGCATCACCCATTCTAGTCTGCTCAAAACTCCCCTCCTCCTTTTCTCGTATTCCCAAACACAACACTTTTTCTCACAGACCTTTCCACAAACACCTTGCGCTCAAAAACTTCTCTACAAGCCACAACATACAACCCATAAAAAATCTTGAAAAAATACCCAAATCCCACTTACCTAGTAATGTCAATTCTTCTAGGTTTCAGTCTTTACTGCCAATCCAATGTTCATTTTCAAATACAATTGAAACAAACTCTCAAAACCCATTATTCAAAAGCCTAAATGGGTTAAATGTGTTAAATGGGGTTTCTTTGGAGTCAATGAAAACCGTTTTTTCGCAATTAACCCCGTTTAAAGTGATCAAATGGGGTTTAATATTTGCAATTGCTATTGCTGCCACCAAATGGACTATGAATGTATTGGTGAATCCGTTTTTTTGGATGTATTTTAGTATGACATTGTTATTTTGGCCATGGTTAGTGGCTATAAGTCTTGCAAGTTACAGTCTTTATTGCTTAAACAAGCATTTAAACGATGAAGCGAATGGGTTTGAGCAATTTGCTATTGTTACTTCAGCTTTCACTTGGCTTACATTAGTACCACCTGCACATTTCAATGGTTTTCTTGAAGGTTGGCCTGTTGTGTTCTTTTTCGTGTACCATTATTTCTTTTTCTTGAATGTGAGTATTCGAAAACGGATGTACGGTGATTATAACCCGAGAGAGCACGACCCGAAATGGGATATTAGTTTGCCCAATTGGAAGAAGCTGTTGTTTTGTGTTGGAGTTATGGTTGGTCATTGGCTTGCGGCGTTTGAAGGGCCGGAGCTGCATCTTATACCCGGTGGATGGAACAATTTCGGTATTTGGGGTTTGATTTTGATGACGTTGTTTATGCAGTATCATTCGACGTTGTATTTAGCCAAGTATTCGGAGAAGGTGGTTGTGCCTACAGCTGTTGTTCAGTTTGGTCCGTATCGGTTCGTTCGCCATCCTATTTATGCTTCGACTATGCTCTTGTTTGTTGCTTATTGTGTTGCACTTAGGGCGCCTTTGAGTGCTCTTTTCATTGCTGTCGTTTGCTCCGTGTATTATGGGAATAAAGCTAGGTTAGAGGAAAGTTTGATGGTGGAGAACTTTGGCGAGAGATATATGGAGTATGCAAGTAGAGTTAAGTACAAGCTTATTCCTTTTGTTTATTAGTGAAAGTTGTTGCGAGTTATGTACTGCGGAAAAGAGAATGAGAATATGAACACCTAAATTGGATTTTGTTCTGTTTTTTCAAATGTAGTTCCCTTTTATTGTTCTTTGTTTGTCGTGAGTTCCTGTTTATTAAACTTGTGTTTTACATACTCAAGGCACTTGTATCCTCCATGGTGCAACATTTCTGTATTGCTCATTTCCATTGTTTAGTAATTCTTCAGTAGCTTGACGGAGATAATATCTCCCGTTTTAGGTTCTGGGGATTTAGTGGTCGTTTGGTTGTTAGTTGGGAAGTTATTTATTCATGTATTAAAACCAGCATAACTAGTCCCATGTTTGGTAGCATTTTAGTTGCTATATATGAAATTCAGTACACCAAGTACGGTGTTTGGTTACCAGTTTACAATTCTGCATAACTCATACATGTACAAGTTATGTGAGAATCTATGTATTATTTTATGCAAGGTAGAAGATGGAATAACTAAACCCTGCATAACTAATACATACATGATTAATCCCTACAATACTAATACCTGCATAACTCCAACCAACAACCAAACGACCCCTTAAGTTTTAATATTCCACTAATTTTGGTAGGTTGTGCCGTCATAACATTTCAGAAGACTTGAGAGAGTTGGCTTTCTGTACAGTCTATTTTCTTTAGCAGTGTACATTTTAACTCAAATAAGTTGTCTTTTTCTTCAAAGATATACTTTTGCTTGTTGATGCTCTGGGTGAACCTTTAATTATCTGTATTTCGATATTTCTACTTTGACTACTGTTCTTAGAAGTAGGAGTCTGGACATTCTTTGTCTCTATTCTAAATAAAGATAGTCTGTTTTGTTGAAAAAATTCTTCTTCTGTAACTAGGATCCAGCGACAGAACTAATTTTAGAATTTCCATCATAACCTCTAATCTACTTTACTCCATGGGAATACATTTATAAGTTCATGTCTTTACCTTTTTCCTTCACCTAAAAGGCAATTGCACTGGCATTATAACAAAATTATATATTTCCCGACCTGAGTATCTATTGGGGAAACACGGGACCTGAAAGAGTCCACTTTCCATGTCTAATGATGGTTCTCAGTTCGCGGAAACAGAGATAAGTATTGACTTTGCTGAGAAAATCAATTGTGAGGAATTACTTCAGAGCTCGGAGGTTCTGGATATTTCTGGAACTAGCAAAATGGAAGTGGAAAATGCAAAATTGAGGGCTGAACTTGCTTCTAAAATAGCCTTTATGTGTTCTACCTGTCCTGAATTTGATTATGAATCGCTCGACGACACTAAAGTCGATAGTTTACTAAAAGAAGCAAGAGAGAAAACCTCTGAGGCTCTACATGAGAAAGAAGAGTATGAAAAACACCTTAATTCTATGCTTAAGGCGAAGCAAATTCAATGTGAATCTTTTGAAAAACGGATTCAGGAGTTGGAACAGAAGTTGTCTGATCATTACTCGCAAGGGCACACACATTCTGCGGATGAGGGTGTATCTAATTTAACTGTTTCAGCCGTGAAGAACGATGACAGCACGCCTGCCGAAGTCATGGATGAGGTTTCTTGTGCCTCTAGTTCATGAAATATCAAACCTAGCTCTAAACAAATCAAGGAACAAGAAGGCTTAGATGATAATATGGCTGATTCCTCTGGTATGGTGAACCCTCAGTTGGATACATCTATGCTAGATCCACATCGCGATGAAGAGCATGAAGACCACCTTATGAAAGATAAGAAAGATACGGCACTTGTGACAAGTTCAATGGCTGTGAGTATATCCCAGCCTCAGACCCATATGCCTTCTGAAGTAACTGCTGAACAAGGTTTGGATGCTAAAGCTAGAGAGGATCTTCTCCTGGAGTTGCAAGGTTTGCTGGCTGATAAATCAAAGCTACTGGATGAAAGCGAAAGCAAGGTGAAATCCTTGTCAAAGGAGGTAGCCAAACTGGTGATGGAGTTGGACATCAGAGGAAAGATTCTTGATGAATCTCAGGTATTCTTTAGTTTCCTGAACTTTTATTTTTGGTGACTGCTTGGAATTATCATGATCTTCATAGAATTCCAATATTTCTTTTTGATAACCATGGTGTCGGGGCCAGCTTTCCCCTGATTGGTATGTACTGCTTTCCATTTCGCATTATTTCGTTGTTGTTACTGCTTTCATTTTTGGATTCCCTTTTTCAAACTGCTTTGAAATGCTTTACTTAAGCCGAGGGTCTATCGGAAACAACCTCTCTATCTCTACGAGGTAGGGGTTATGGGGAGTTGGGATTCATGGATTCTCCTTTAGAGTTGCATAATTTACTTTACACTCATGAGGAAATCACTTCCTTTCCTCTATTTTTTTTTTTTTAAATTTTTGAGGAAAAAAGCAACAGGCTTCTTTCTTTTCATCAAACATGTCATGTTGGAAGTACACTGGCGCCTTTTTTTTTTTTTTTTTTTTTTGCCTTTAGTCAAAACATGAGTGAAAATCTTTCTTGTCATTCTTATATTTCTGATCAATGATTGTTGATTCTTATGGTTTCTGAAAATGTGACACCTTAAAGTGCATTTTTGGAACTTGCTTTTCCTTTGTGTATTTAATGTGTTGAAAGCTTTTAAATGATTGAGATCTTGCCATATTCTGGAAATTATTGATTATTAATTGGAGGGAATAGCTTCTTTTAATTATGAAATTAAGATCAGACTTTCTTTGCATGTTTTTGGACTAGATAGTTAAAATGTTATGGTTTCACTCCAAATTACCTGTAATTTTGAGGATATTGCGACAGTTGAAGTTATGTTTACAAATTTACCATTAATCCCTTCTATAACCATTACGTAGGTAGAATTCGGCTTAAAGTTCTGCATTCTTCTAAGATTTTTCTCTTACACTGGAATTAATGGAACTCTGGGCATTCTGTTTTGTTGCCTTTTCTGTTCCGTGATTTTCTTATCTTTTGTGCTTAACTTCCAATACTTTGCTTAACTTCCAATGCTTTTACCTCAATATCTTGATTCATGATTTGTGATCTTGCAGGTTTCTTTTTTAGTTATTTCACGTACTTGGCCCCGCTTGGCTGGAGGGATGTATAGATATGATATTTTTATACTGTAAAGTTGATCAAAGACTGCTGGTGTTTCGTGTTTTTTGAATTTTACTCCTATGGTTTCTGAGTTATGGTGAGGTTAGATTATGGATTTAATGGCTATCAGGTGCCTCCTATTCCTCGAGCTACCAGATCAGCTAGGGTAACTTCACTTTTCATACGCAATTAATTTAGTTTTTTTTTTTTTTTTTTTTTTTTTTCATTTTTGGCCCGTTGGCCAAAATTAACCACGGACGCTAGCCAAAATTAACGAAATCTATACACTGATTATGTATATTATGTCTATATATTGTGTATCCACCATGTATATTATATATATTTATACTTAATATAATACAAAAAGTATACATTTGTTGGCTATTATTCTTTTGAGCAGTCTAAAAATGTAATTATCCCATTATTTTGCCTTAAAGTTTATGGCTTGCGGTACTCATTCTAATCTTATTTCATTGTCAATCTTTCTAGGGAAGGGGAAATATTAGGAAGAAATCCGATAGCAATGAAATGTGTGCTTTTGACTTGTTGACTACTGTAGCCGGGAAGTTACTGCTGGAAGGAGAAAGCACTTCAAATTCTAGCGGGAAAGATCGGTGTGCAGTTGTGAAAGATACTACTGAGACCGTTAAGGAAGATGAAGATACATCTTTAAAAGAAAATAAAGGTTTCTTTATTTCTCAGATTGTCGCAGAAGCTCCTGTTGTAAATCATTGTTTAAGCAAATCGACAGATACGTTATCCGGACCAGCATCTGTAATTACAAGTTCCGGTTGCTCGGAGAAGTTGGAACAATTCATAAATGGTGAAAGCAAAATCGAAAACAGAAACTGTTCTAGTAAGGTGGAGCAGGAGGCAGATTTTTCTAGTTGTACATTAGGCGCTGAAAGTAAAAAACAAATGAAAATCAATCCGTTAAATGATGCAAAGATTTCAACCAATAAGAGGGCTTTTTCTGATTTTTGGGATAGGAAACCTTCAATGCTTGTTGCTTCGGACAATACTGTAAAATTATCTCTTTCAAGGGACCCTGATCCTTCTGGGTCCTTTCCGGTGATCCGGTATAATGATGTACAGTTAGGTAACAGAGATGATGACGAAAAATCTTGCAGGTCCACTCAACCTAGCACCCCAAATAAGGCCTTCAGGCCAGCACCACGTGTCAATGTTGGTGAGTGTTTTTTAATTGCTTATTTTAGTTCTGACCTTCAGTTTTAACTTGCTGGATTTGAAATTAACAAGCTTCTAATGAGCCTTGCTGATAATCTGGTCAGCTCTTGCATATTGCTCCTTGATAAGTACTAAGGGCAATTCTTGATGCCTCATCTGAAAAAGTATTGTGGTTGCCAACATAAGATATCCTTTTCTTCAATACAATATTCTTGAATATTGTTTACTTGGCGTGATCTCCTTTCATGTTACAGATGCTTCTAAATAAATATGGTTTAAGGCTGAATAACCTTGGAATATAAGTTACAGATACACATGAATCCAGAAAATATAGACAAGTCAATGGAATAGGAAAGAAATTATCACCTCAACTTTAATCCAAAATAAGGGGAAAAAATCCAAACTTCTCATATGCAGTAACATTAGACAACTGTAGCAGAGTTCATTACTACTTTTTTGTTTACTGTAGCTTTCTGAAGTGAAGTTTCATATGCAGTCTGTCAAAACATAAGAATGAATTATTTCCTGTTGAGAGACTTAAGAATGATTATGAATGATTTTCTGTTGAGAGACTTAAGAATGATATCTGTTGGGAAGACTCATGAGTTTGGAGCACCAAGAGTGGCAAGTTGAAAAGCAGGCCTGATTTGCACACAAATCCAATTGTAGATTTACTTACCAGCTTGGTGATTTTACATATTTTTATAAAAGAAACGCTACTGTTAAGAAAGGCCATTAATTAGTGATAAGAATATTTCGTTTCTGTATTCACTGCAAGGCATGGAGATTCTTTATGGAAAACACATCTTTAGTGAAATTGTACTAACGAAAATGTTGTCGTCAATTTTGGCATTAGAGGCCTAATTGGCACTTTGAAAGGTTTTAGTTTTAAGAATCATTTGGCGTTATTGGCAATGCTGCATTGAAAGCTCGTGTTGAAGGTTACAGAATGACAAAAGTTGCAAGTGGAGAATACATATCTCATTAATCTTCTCAGTTTTACAAATTAAAATTGGTGGTGTATAGTTCGATGGCTACATGCACATCACATGGCAAGAAAGAAGATTAATATATATGTCCTAGATTAGTTGATGATATCCTTGTGAATGTTAGATAGTCACAGTTTTATGTACCAACATTAATTGAATTTAGGATAGGTTATTACAAATACAAGGCTGGCTAACTCATTGTAGGAACTGGTGTTTTCACACCTAAAGCAGCAATTTTTCTGTGCAACAGAACGTGATATATCAAAGCATCGAGTTGAATTATTCAGCCAATAACAAAGTCAGGAACGAAAGAAAATGATGGCTTGTTGGAGCTCAAATTCAAGAGCTCAGGTATGGACTTTTATGGCATTCAAACTAAAAACACAGCGCAAAACTTGCATCAGGCTTTGTAGTTTGAAATTTTATGAGTCTCTTTTGCCATTTGCGTGATAAAAGAGCTTTTCCTCAGGAGCTCAGGGCATGTACTTTTATGGAATTTATACTTTTTTCTTTAGTTTATTCGCTCTACTTGGTAGCTCTTATCTATACTTTTCCTTGTAGATAGGTCAGATATGAAATATAACTGTGAGATTATGCTCTAAAATCCAATGTTCCTTTGCTGGATTTGACGGTGAGCCAACCTTCTGTTCATTATATTTTTCGCCCTAGAATTTAACTCTTTTTTATTTTTCACTTTGATTGGATGTTTGGCAATATATATACTTCTTGTGGTTGTAAAAGTTGCCATCTTATCATTTTATCGAACTTTTCCACATTTGATCACCGATTTCTCTGATTTATGGCTGATTTTAATTTGCATTGATCTTGAGATTTCTGAGATTTTGCGGATCACAATACTGTGGTTCGTCCTGTGCTATAGTCGTCTCAGTTTGTTGATACTTCCATCCCTTCGATACTTTCAACGAAATTTCCCCAGTAAAGGGAGAACATGTATGTCGTAAAGAGAAATGGGCATCAAGAATCAGTCCTTTTTGAAAGTATCATCGCTAGACTGAAGAAGTAAAGTTATTTGCTCAAACCCTGATCACTTTACCTGGTGGTTGTGTCTCCGAAGGTTTGTGGTGGTATTATCAAGGGTGTTACCACCAGTTCGTTTAATGAATGGGCCGTTTGGACTTCTGCTTTGCATAACTTCTAATTACCTTGATGATGCATGTGTAGGTCCCAATTCACTATACTATTTTTGATGATGTGCGCTTTTAATTTATTTTGTCTTTCAAAATGGTATTCTGTTTAGAAGGTTAATTTTCAGTCATAGTTTGTCAAATAATTTATTTCAGGACATGATATAAAAATAAGTAGTGTTTTTTGGTAGGAGGAGTTTCATGCATGGTACTATCCTATTACAATACATGTCCTACTATGAATAAATTATTTTAGGCAGTGCAAAACATGCAATAGGTTATTTAAAAGGTGGAGAACATAGACTTTTTAGCTGCACATGTAAGGAATCAAGATATCTTTTGGATCGCATAAAATTTAAAAAATGCCTGATGTGAGATGTAATTTCCCTGACTTTTTATTATTAATTTTTTTAATTGCTGAGGTGACTCTTTGCATTCCCTGACTCTTTATATGCTGGCGATTTACTTATATAAGCTTTTTTAGTCACCATGCAATGTATCCGCCGATAGAGGCCTCTTGGGGGGGCAACTTGAGTTATGACAATGCAGAAAAGCTTCATATTTAGTTTTACAATCTGCTGGCCAGTCTTAGTGAAGCAACTTGCAACGTTGTTCGACCAGGTATATTCTCTTATGTCACACTGTTTGGGAGAATCTCCTGAGGTTGGGCTAATATAGTTGACTAGAGAACCTTATTGACTAATTTTTTTTTTGGTAGTAAATTCACATTTTTCACTTCAGAGGTTTCCAAATGAAAGAGTATCTGGAGGAAGGTGATGTGTAATTGACAGAAAGACGTGAAGGATCTTTAAATATAACATTTGGAGGAAATTACAACTAAAGGAACCAAAAGCTAGCTTTTAGACTTTCAGGTTGAGCAGAATAAGGATATAGGTTGTGCCAACATCATCCCTTCAGCTTTGGTAATAGACATTTGACCGTCGCTGAAGCTTGGATTGATCAATGAAGTAACTCAAATATCGAGATTGCAGAAAATAAACAAAGCCTCTCGCTCAATTTCTGCTGAAAATTTTCTTTCCAATTTCTTGGCTGTTGTTGTCCTATGGTGGTTGATGACATTATTCTGTTATAGATAGGAGGAAAAGTTCTAATTTTTAGGTTGAAAAAAATCCTATATTTTCTGTTTTGTGGTTTTAGAACCAAATAAAAATTATGACTATCCTTGAGTACACCTGTCATTTTAATTTTTTTTATTATTTTGAGTGCTTGGAGGAAATCCTATAATTTTAGAACAAAGTTGCATTCTGATGCAATCATTAGTTATCTTATCTAACATATCTTGTGTGTGGCATTTTTAGGTATATTCATTCAAGGCATCAAATGCTATTTGTGGCTAATATTTATCAGTTCTATGGTTAATGAAGGAGTTTGAAGGCTTAACTGGTAATGTTATCAAATCACAATCAGGGGGTGAGATGATATTTGCTTTGCAATATAGATGTTTTGGTGTTGAATTGGACGCTTTTGGTCACACTTAATGTTCTCCAGGAAGCTTTAATTCCATGTATGGGATAAATTGAAGAGTTCTTTTGAAAAACTGCACAGATGTCTGCAATAATATACTAACACTTCGATTTTATTTTATTTTTACTTTATCTTCTTTTGGTAAATAAGAGAGCCATCGATATTGGCAAATCAAGTAAGTATTAGTAGGGGAAGAACATGCAGTATAGGTAGTGAAAAAGGTACTTCCTTTTTATAAATGATTTTTTTTTTCCAGAGCTTTTTTCCCTGGATATCCTGCAACCATGATGAAGGTAAAGAAAAGATAAAACTTTTCCATTTGATTGTTTTCCTTCTGTATAATTTTCTCCGTCTCACTTCAATTTATTTTTTTTACCTTGTGAAACTTGTGGATGGCAGCTAACAACTCCTTTTTGTTTTGGCTCAGTTTGGTAGCTTCATATCCATTTTGAAACTGCAAATTGGGTGAGTTTTTCTCCAACTATTCATCAACATAGTTCAGAATGATTTCTTTTGATTTTGTCAATAGATTAAAATAGGAAGCTTTTCAGGTCTTCCCTCTATTATGATTTTTCTGCTTCCATATCTACGATTTAGATGCATGAGAACTCCACATTTCTTAATCTCATGTGGCGGTGTGTGTTCTTTTTTGCTATTATATTTTACAGTATTTTTGCCTATGCATGCTTTTAGTCAATAATACAACATTTCTTTGTTCTTTTTCTCTTTCTTTCTTGCAGTGCTGTAAACGGAGTCAAGAACAGTGGGAGAGGAGGAACTGGCATTTGGAAAGAACAAAGTTTCAGCTGGCCTATGTTGACTATCACTCAGCGCTTGAACTGCTCAAATCATATTATTCGGGAACCTTACCCTAGATCTTAGCAGTATTCTTCAACTCAACAAAACATAATGTGCATGAGCACTTCATTATCAGATACTGTGAACTTCATTTATGGATATGTCATGAAGCAAGCTCAGGAATGTAATTACGTAATATGAAAGATATGTATGATGTAATAATTTGTCAGCTTTAGGGTATTCTCTCCTTCTTTCTTTTATTGGAAAATCCTACTAACCAATTAAAACAAGTGCAAAATATCTTTCTTATGGTTGAACGTCTTTTGAACACTGATATTAAATGTAAGCCCGTGCTCAGCACGGGCACGGGCCATCTAGTTGTATACAAATAGATGATATGTTGGCGACTACTACTTTTTTAGTGATAATCGAGAAATCCTCGCATAGTTGCGCACGGTTCGAAATTTGGTGGATGATGGCATGCCCATTTACTCTACTAAAAATCAGACTTTTGTTTGCAGTTAGTTTGAACTCGTAAAGCCATCCGATTCATACATCACATGTTGCGCTCTCACCACTAAACCAAAGTTGTGGGGCTTGGCAATGACTCCATGGAGCTTGAATAATGCGACTTGGGATTTGGTGAGTTGCTTTCAAGGATTTCTTTGGTATGGTGATTTACAGAACTTGAACTCCAGAATTTCAACTAGATACATCTGTTAAACATGTGTAATTAATAGCTATTAGATCTGGAGTTCCAGAAAAAATTGTTTTATTTTTGACACTAAAAATTTGAAGAGATAACGACTTCAATTTTTTTACTCATTTACTACACGGTTCTGCAGCTACAAATTTGACCCTAAATTTTAATACTCATTTATTACACAGATCGTTTCTCCATATAAAATAAAACTCTACTTCCCGTAAAATGAACATTAATATTATCTTTTCTCGTCAAACACATACTATTTTTCTCCAAAATTACTTGTCGAAAAAGTCATTTTGACAAAAATATTTCTCAAAATAAGCAATTTTTAAAAGTTTGACCAAACAAATTTTTAAGCGTTCCTTAATTTCCGAGTTAGAAAAAGATATAGAGTTAGAAAAAGATATATGTCCTAAATTTCCGCGGAAACTCATTACGTTAGTTTTTGTGCATCAAATTAATTTTGTCATTCTTTTATATGATGAATATACTTCCAAATTTTATGTGATGCATTTTGTTTCTCGTTTGTTTACAAAAACGACATATTTTGATATTTAAAATAATTCAACTCTATTTTTTATTTATCTTTAACGACATGATTTTATGTAACTGAAATGTCTATATATGACATGTTTGATATCCCAAGTTTCAACTATTTTCTTTTTAACTTCATTTGCAGTCAATCACGTTCACATAATGATGAAAAATTTATAGTTTGCTAGGGTCAGCAAATTTAAAACCTCTATGTTTTTTACATTTTAAACTCTGAAATTGTCCTATCAATCCGTCTTAAAGATCTCTCATTGGATTCCCACTAAATTTCTTCTCCAAGTACTCCATTAGTCTATATCATAGGGTATGATACACTTTAGCTTTGATAAAATGATTCCCATTAGACATTAGTCAGAAAAGATAATTATCTGCAAATCAAGATTAATAATCCATGAAAATGGTCACTTTCTGAATTGTACTAACTTTACACGCAAAAAGTACACGTTTCGGACCATCAATGGCTTATCTCTAATCATGATTATGATTAGGGAAATTAGCATCAATTAAGCTTATATTAGTGCAACTTGCTCTTTGATTTTGATGCCTCTTTGACCATATTTGCCTACAGGTGGCTATGGATTTTTTCTTCATGATAATAGCTTAAATTATTGCAATTGGAAGGGTATTAGATCAAGCTTTGGTATATTAATAACAACTACGTCCCAACTCTAGAGGGTATGGAACGACCTTGTAAATATTTTTTCCCTGGTAATACAATATTTAGTTACCAAAAAATAACAACTACGTCTTAATTCCAAATAATTTGGGATCAGATATATGAACTTTTAACATCTGTATCGCTAGTGGTGGAGCTCCATATAATAAAGTGGATTCAATGAATCCCCCTCATCGGAAATTGTACAGTATAAGTAAGATAAAAATAATTTTTTCTAGTATATACAAATTGTTGAACTCCCTTGTATAAGAAACTCTTAATATAGTAGCAAAAGTGGTTCAAACATTTCTTTAGGTTCAAGGCGGAGAGCAAGAATTATAACTTTATGGATTCTAAATTCTAGAATAGCGACATCACGTACACGTAATCTGCTAAAATTTAAAGGGACGTGAAAGTAGTAAAGAGACAAGAATATTTTGGGTGAATTTTCTCTGCCTTTGAATTCACAATATGACCTCCTAATATACAAGTTACAAGCCGCCTAAGGTAATCCTATTCTAATATGACTACAATATTCTCTTACTCTAATAGACTACAATTCATATATTACTATAATTACAATATTTCCATAATTATCACATAGTTTTTCAATCGGTCACAAGATAACCGACTTCTGATCTTAATTTTTGTACATATTTAATAAATTTCTTAATACAATTACAAGATTTGAACTAAAGTTAATGGATTTACTGAACCTGCACATTGCCTTGTAGCTTCGCCCCTTTTAGGTTGCACGTTAGAATGTTAAACCTATCTAGGCATTGATATTGTATTGTGAAATGTAAAATCAGGCTAGCAATAATGAATGTTGGAGGCGGCTCCCCTCCAGTGGACTTACTGTCTAGTTCGTCCAGTGCATCACTAATCTAATTACACATGTTTTCTTTCAAATCTAAAGGTCCAAATCTATCTAACCAAATCATCTCCTAAATCGTGGTTAAACCTGGATCAATACCAATATGACAAGTTAGAAGCATCCGAAAGTATTGCTGTGGATTAGATTAATTCAAAAGGTTTAAATTAAAAGTTATATATTCGGAGACTATATATAATGTACTATAAGTTGTAATTCTTCTCATCTCAAAATTTTCAGACCTAAATCAGACTAGATTAATTCAATATTTTAAAATGAAAATTTAAATATTTGGAAACTCTACATGAAGTACTATATGTTATAATTTTTCTCTTCTCAAAATTTTTGGAGCTAAATCAGATTAAATTAATCCAAAATTTTAAAATTAAAATTTATATATTCGGAAACTATACATAAAGTATTATAAGTTGTGATTTTTCTCATCTCAAATTTTTCGGAGCTAAATTAGATTAGATTAATTCAAAATTTTAAAATTAAAGTTTATCTATTCGAAAACTACACAAAAGTACTATAAGTTGTAATAATTAAACAAAAAACTCATGAAAATAATTATAAAAGGAAATTGGTCGCGAGAGAAAAATGGAAAAGAAAAATGGAAAAGCAAACTAATGACATTGCAAGATTTTTGCCGGCATATATCTTTAGCCTATTTAATAAGAAATAATAAAATAGAGAATTAAATTGGTATTGATCGGAAAGAAAAAAGATATCTTATCCACGGTTTAATCATGGTTTAGAAGGTGTTTTGGTTAAATAGATTTGGACCCTTGATTTCAAAAAGGGATCCGTTTTTTATTTTGTGGTTTTTTTTTTTTTCTCCTCTCTAATACTCTTTCTCTCCAATTTAAGTGTCCAACATTTAAATATCGTTATATAACATTTAGATGAGTACTTGGTGAAATCTTTTTCTCATTAGTTACTCTCATCTAAATGTGTACTTGACGAAATGGAGAGAAAGAGTAATGGAGAGGAGCTGGATCCCTTTTAAATCAAGGGTCCAAATCTATTTAACCAAAACACCTTCTAAACCATGATTAAACCGTGGATAAGATCTGGATCAATACCAATTTAATTCTCTATTTTATTATTTCCTTATTGGCAGCATATATGCTGGCAAAAATCTTGCTGTCATTAGTTTGCTTTTCCATTTTTCTCTGCGACCAATTTCCTTTTATAATTATTTTCATGAGTTTTTTGTTTAATTATTACAACTTATAGTACTTTTTGTGTAGTTTTCGAATAGATAAACTTTAATTTTAAAATTTTGAATTAATCTAATCTAATTTAGCTCCGAAAAATTTGAGATGAGAAAAATCACAACTTATAGTACTTTATGTATAGTTTCCGAATATATTAATTTTAATTTTAAAATTTTGGATTAATTTAATCTGATTTAGCTCCAAAAATTTTGAGAAGAGAAAAATTATAACTTATATACTTTATGTAGAGTTTCCAAATATTTAAATTTTCACTTGAAAATATTGAATTAATCTAATCCGATGTAGGTCTGAAAATTTTGAGATGAGAAGAATTACAACTTATAGTACATTATATATAGTCTCCGAATATATAACTTTTAATATAAACCTTTTGAATTAATCTAATCCACAGCAATACTTTCGGATGCTTCTAACTTGTCATATTGGTATTGATCCAGGTTTAACCACGATTTAGGAGATGATTTGGTTAGATAGATTTGGACCTTTAGATTTGAAAGGAAACATGTGTAATTAGATTAGTGATGCACTGGACGAACTGGATAGTAAGTCCACTGGAGGGGAGCCGCTTCCATGAATGTTAGTGTAATTCTTTACGATGAAGTTCCATGCTCCAAAAATTAGGGTATAATTTTTTTTCTGAAAAGAAAGGTAATGTAATTCTTTATTTTCCCTTTCATGCAATTGTTTCCTTCTTGTGTCGATCTCTTCATTGTTTACTTGTCAACTCATTTTCCAATCAATTGCATTAAATTTAACTGAATACAAGTATTACAAACAATGACATATATCAAATAGTGATAGTGTAAGCATAAAATTTTCTAAAGACTGAGCAAAATATCATACAAGTCATAGTGGGCAACAAAGATTGCATTTGGTATTATCACATTCTCATTTCGGACCGTAATCAGAAAGAATCAAGTGGACTGAGTACTACGATTTTCTTTTATAAATAAGTCTTAGCTTACCTCAAGCTATATACAAGCTCAACTTCAGTTTCACGTATCTTCCACACAATCTCTATTTAACCTTAAAACGGAGAATAATTAAATTTATGCGTGATGCCAAAGATATGTGGCTAAATTCAATTCAAGATTAGATAGCGAGATATATCAATAAATGAACAGAGAAGCAGATCTGACCAACTGTTAAGTGCGTCTGGCCTCGGGTATAGAAACCGAGGTTGATACCCTTTGTTACGAACTTACACGAAGTATAATAAAAATGAACTTAAGAACAGATGGGAATAAATTTAATAAGATTCTTATGATTGTTGATGTAAACTATTTCTCTCCTTGCTATTGCCAACCCCTTTCATGAATGATAACCTCTTCTTTATATAGTAGAGGAGCTTCAACCCTAGTACAATTCTAAATAAAGCAAGTAAATCTGGTGACAGCTGTATTGCCGAGATCGACGCCGAAATATCCGGTTGAGGACGGATATTTCGGTCTCCCGCTGATGGCAGTCAATCGCCCTTCCTTTATCACCTCATCCCGACCTGAACTCAAAGCCTCGTTCCCGGTGAGACGGTCGTACCGTGACCGAGCATAACCATAACAACGGGAAACCGAGCATGCCTGTATCCTCGGTTTTACCCGTATACAATCTCGAATCACAATTTCTCAATCTATATGATAATTGAGATTCAAAGAACATAACTACTCATAACATTGGTTCTAGTCCTTTAACTTGTGAGCTTTATTTTCAATGCCGGAACACAACTTACCCGCTTAATTCTTTAAAAGTCTATTATCAATTTCTTTTTCACCACTTAAAATCTTAATTTTCATTTGAAACTAGGAATTATCATCTGAAATTTTAAATAAACTATCAAAAAACAAAAAAGGAAGATAAAAAGAATAAAAAAATTCTTTTCAATGAATCAATGACGAGAACTGTAGTTACGTTTAGAGAAAATTATTTGCATGTGTACTGAGTATGTCTATTCTAATTGAGATTCATGTGTATAAGTGATGTAACATAAGTTGAACACCTTTTTTGTGCGGTTCTTGTTTTTCATTGTTGTTTTTATACTTTGGCAAAAATATAAATACCCTTTTTCCTGTAGTTTTAGTTTTAAATCTTTTGCTTTCGATGGCTTAAATCCTTTGTTTAGTTGCAGCCCACGTGAAGCCATATGGGATTGGTCCACCTCAATCACTGCTTTGTCCAAATCGGATTTTATTTCATACCTTTCTACTTTTTTCTATCTATTTTTCAAAAGAATTTCAAACATTTTTTTTGGTATATACCATGTGTTAATTGTGCATATCACCTAACATTTTGTTTAGAACTTGTGAACCTTATACCTTGGGGCACCTTAAATATATCATTAAGTTTGCTAGCATCAATAATTTTAAGTCTAAATATTTATGGGACATTACAAATATTTTGTTATCTTAATCATGAACATATTTCTTGTCACAAACAAATCATTCAATTTATCTAAATTTCACAAAAGTTACCAAACTATTTTTTTGTAATAAAAGAACACTCCACTTTGTCTAAATTTAGTAACTTTTGTGCAATAAGATAAAAGGTAAGTGATCATCCGTGAAATTACTACGCAAAAATGTAGGTTCTACCGACCTCACCCCCACCCCACTCCACCCCACCCGGTTCCTTACCCCCAGCCTTCCGCCTATACATAATCACTAGATAGACCTCTTTCTCTTGTTTTATTGTCATAGAGTCTATCCCATTATCCAACTCTCCAATCAATCATCATCTCCTAAATCTTCTTTCTAACCTTTAATTTCTATGACCTTTCCCATGCCATATTAAAATACGTGCAGCTTCTTTTAACTTTTGCCGGTCAAGGAATGCGTGCTCCGATAATAAATCTAGTGGCGGAGCCATCAAAAAATTAAAATACGAAAATGTCATACCTAAAAATTCGTCTTGTGTGTTAGGGTGATTCAACTTTTTGATATACGCAACAAAAAAATTGTTTACACTACTTGTACAGTATAATTTTCAGACAAAGGGGATTTGAATGAGCCCCCTTCATTTCCCTTTAGCTCTGCCACTGAAGGTGATCTCAATAAATTGACTGCTTTGACTTTGATTAGCCAATCGAGCTGCTCTTCGATATATATTTGTTAACACTTTTTCAAGTCGTTTTGGCCACTCTCAAGAATAGGGTTTCTGTTGTTCTTGCCTAAAAAGAATGAGCATAATTCACAGTATAGTCTTCACCAGTCAATGTTTTAGGATGCAACATCATCAAGATTCACAAAACTTGAAGGGAGAATAAGGATATATTAAAGATATATAGGGGATTGAAAATATAGTTCAAATCTCTTTCTCTTCTCTCTTTGTCTCATCCAAGTTTCTCCTTTCATATGGGAATCTTGATGATGCTGCATCATCAAACATATGACTCTCCTCTAAGCAGCAAGTCTTGGCACTCAACAAATTGATAGAGTGATCATGGAGGATATCAGAAGCTATATGGTCTGAAGGTACTGTTTTCTGCCTTTTGTAATCGTACTATTTGCGAGAGGATTTAACATACATACAGAGAGTACTAACAATGAATAGCGGATACCCTGTAGGACTTTGATCCGCCTACTTGGATCTTGTCTTTGTATTAATATGTAGGAAGGGGTTATTGTTAGGTGTGTGTAGGGATTGTGTTTGTCCGCAAAAAAGAATTCCTCATCAATTAAGTGTTACAAACTTTTACATTACCCAAGTAATTTAACTTGTCACAGCAGGCCACTTATTTTAATTTCCAAGTTACTAGCAGAAACATATTCATGATTTGAAGTTTATGGGGTTCTGTCGGCCTCTCGCTTGCCATTGAACCCACAGCCCATTTACATATGATAATTGGGTTCGCAATTATACATTATATTTAGTGAATTTCTCAACACATATATAGGGTTATTTATTAGAGCTAAAATTATTAGGATTAGAGCTAAAATTATTAGGTTATGTTTGATCTAGGGGTGTACATGGACCGTGATGGTTCGGGTTTTTCAAGTACCAAACTAAACCAATTGTGTCGGGTTTTTAAATTTACAAACCAAGTCAAACTAATAAATGTCGGGTTTTTCAACTTCGGGTTTTCTCTCGGTTTTCGGCTTTCTAGGATTTTTCGGGTGAAGTTTTCATACAAAACATATAACTTATATTTCAAATATTAATTTCTTTAGTCCTAGTAAGATAAAACTATCTAATTAAAGTGTTTCTTAAGAAAGAAAAAAACACTAAATGTGAGATGAGTGATGATGTTGTACTAAAATATTCAACAAAAAAGATAATGAAGTCGCCATCAAAATCTAAATGTACTAAGTCATGCTAAAATAAGTACGGCTAATAAGTATTAATTACATGACTAATTAAAGAAAAATTAAATTAAGCTATGTATTTTCACTGTCTAAACCAATGAAAAACTAAGATTAATATATATCCAACATTATTGTTATTCCCTAGCATTAGAATTGAATTTCTTTTGGGGCAATTTGCACGATTTCCCTTATTCAAGGGGTGGTCTTTAGTTTTTATCCCTCAAATTGCTGGTCTTTAAATTTTGCCCTTCGCCTAAAAACCCATGGGTTCCGGTTCGAATCCCTGCTCAGTCAAAAATTAAAAAAATACAAAAGGCAGAGTTTGGATTCGCAAAGTAGAATTTGCAGGCAAAACTCTACCTTACGGCAGGCAAAACTCTACCTTAAGGCAAGCAAAACTCTATCTTAAGGCAGAGTTTGCTACCTTATAACGCAGAGTTTGCCTTATTGTAGCAAACTCTACCTTAAGGCAGGGTTTGCTACCCTAAGGCAGAGTTTGCCTTTAGGAAAAAGGCGAACTCTACCTTAAGGTAGCAAACTCTGCCATACGATTTTTTCTTTTTAATTTTTGACTGAGCGGATTTTCGAACCCGGAGCCCATGGGTTTTTAGGCGTAGGGCAAAAATTAACGACCAACAATTTGAGGGGCAAAAAATAAAGACCAGTGCGTTTGAAGGTCAATCCGCGCAAAAAAAACGTTTCTTTTGTTAGCATTAGTATTGATTTGGACTTTATTTTAGTTATGGGCTATAAAACTTATTGGACCATTCAAAATTCTAAGCCCAAGCTTGAAATAATATGTGAAAAGACAAAAACTATGAAAAATTTATGAAATATTTATAAATTACATGACAAATAAATGTTTTTATGCATAAAATAGTTTTAAAAATTATATACATGTAATGTCGAATTAGTTTGATTCGCTTTGACTTTTTTTAATTAAAACCAAATCAAATCAATTATAGTCGGGTTTCTTTCCAATACCAAACCAAGTCAAACTAAACCAATAGTCGGATTTTTTTTTCCGATTTGACTCGGATTATCAATTTGGTGCAATTTATCGGTTTTCTTTGTACACCCCTATTTGAATCCATATCATGTATTGTGCATCTGCCCCTGGTTACTGGTCTACATTTCGGTGGGCATATTTACATTTTTAATGAGCTGAAAGTGTAAAAAATCATTAGGATATTAGTTCATACGTTAAACTTGTTTGGAATATTGATTAGATTCAAGATAGGGTCTTCATTCTTTAGTCAATTAATCATTCCTTTAGATCAACCGCATGAGTTCCTCCATCTAATGTGGTATCACTCTATAGATCGGCATCGTGCTAGAACAATATTTTTACACAATCAGTACTTAAATATATTATAGTGTTATTAAATCTGTATTGCAAAGAATACTTTGAACCAGTAAGTAAGACTAATTCCTGAAACGTAAAAACGAGAATATCCGGCTTCGAAACTGTAGAAAACGAAATTAACAGAAACTAAAAAATAATATGAACAGTATATGGAAAACCAAATCGAGCCCACTGAATTCACAGTGTGTCCTTAAGGAAATTATTCCCCTCAATGTACCCGAGGTTTTGGAATCTTTCCTCCCAGGATAGAACGATTTACTCACCAAAATAGCGGTACAGCAAATTCAGGTGACTACGAACCACTCAAAGGTAGTATATCACACGAGAGTTTTTAAGAAGTGCAGAGAAAGAAGAAGATGAATATCAGAAAATTTCGTAAGGAAAAATTCTGAGGATCGTAAATATATACTTTGTTTGGGAAAAGGTTTGTAACTTTTCAGAAAAGTTTGCAACCTTTCAGAAAAATTCCGTTGAAAAAACGGAGGGAAATGTTTTAAATTAATCCGGGAAAGAAAGAAAGCGGGTCGGGTCGCGGGTCAGGATCTTTAATTAATTAATTAATTAATTAAATAATTAAAATTAAAGGAAATTTGGTCCAAAAAGATTATCAATCAAATCATTTGACCAAATCCAAATCCAAATCCAAAGCCGAAGCCGAGCCGAGCGACGACGACGGCGCGAGGGGAGACCCTTTTCTTGACCCTTTAGCAACACGAAGGAGTGCTTCTACTTTTAAGTAGGAGAACTTTTCTTTCCACCATATATGAGGGACAAATGCTTATTTCATAAAGCAAGAGGGAACAACTCATTTTTCCCTCCACTTCTTTTCCCTCCATTTCCCATTCAACCTATCAATTAAACCCAACAATCCCCCACATGAATGGGGAATGGCTATAAGATAAAGGAATGCACGGACAAGTGTGTGATATACAAGCGAAGATTAATTGCATCTGGATAAGTAGGTTTCCCTTTGAACTTTCCGTAGTGAACTTATATCGGATATACTCGATCAATCGGTAGATGTGATATCTTTGAACCGTTGAACTTTGTTGTATAACTAGACAACATAAGTCACACAATTAACCCTCAACCATCTATGGTTCTCACAGTTGTGTTCGTTTCATCCATGAACACCGCCTGGTTTCGTGAATGCATAGAGAATGGGCCTTTACCATCATTCCCCTTGAAGCGGCTTATACTTTACACTCACATAGGTGATTTCTAAACGTGTAGTCCTATAGACACACTATCTGGTCATGTTCTGCCAGACTTAGATAATCATTAAAAAACTTTAATGCTTTATTAACTCATTAAAAAGCCTTAATGTTTTATCTTTGTTTCTGAACATTGTCATCATCACGAGAATGGGTTGAGTTATTTGACAATGTTGAACCGTCATTCATAACTTTGTTTGATCTCTTTGAACCTATTTCTTGGGATCTCCAGTCTACTAGGTAGAGTTACCGCCATGATGACTTGTCCTAGGCCTTAACCCCATTCCCCTCGATGATCTTTCAACAACCTCTCTAGATAGGCCTTTTGTTAGCGGATCCGATTCGTTATCTCTTGACTTTACGTAGTCAATAGTGATAACACCACTAGAGAGTAGTTGTCTAACGGTATTGTGTCGCCATCGAATGTGACGCGATTTTTCATTATACATAACGCTCCCTTCCCTACCTATTGCCGCTTGGCTATCACAATGTATACATATAGGTGCCAAAGGTTTGGGCCAAAATGGAATATCTTCCAAGAAATTTCGAGCCATTCAAACCTTCTTCACCGGCCTTGTCTAAAGCTATAAATTCATATTCCATTGTAGAGCGGGCGATGCATGTCCGTTTTGATGATTTCCAAGACATCGCCTCCTCCACCAACGGTGAAAACATATCCACTCGTGGATTTAACTTCAGATGATCCGGTGATCCAGTTTGCATCACTATATCCCTCAATTACTGCGGGATATTTATTATAATGCAAAGCATAGTTTTGGGTGTGTTTCAAATACCCCAAGACTCGTTTCATTGCCATCCAATGAGTTTGATTGGGATTACTCGTGAATCGACTCGCCTTGCTAATAGCACATGCTATATCCGGTCGTGTACAATTCATAATATACATCAAACTTCTCAAAACTCGTGCATAGTCCAATTGTGAGTCGCTTTCACCTTCATTCTTTTGAAGTGCAAAACTTACATCAATTGAAGTCTTTGCAACATTGAAATTTAAATACTTGAACTTGTTAAGTACCTTTTCAATATAATGTGACAGTGATAATGCCCGACCTTGTGGAGTTTTATGAATCCTAATTCCTAAGATCAAATCAAAGAACCCCTAAGTGTTTCATGTCAAATTTGCTAGCAAGCATACGCTTCGTAGCATTTACATCGGCAATATCTCTGCTTATTATCAACATGTCATCAACATATAAACAAACAATGACTTCATGATTTGGAGTATTTTTAATGTAAACACATTTGTCACACTCATTAATCTTAAATCCATTTGCCAACATTGTTTGGTCAAATTTCGCATGCCATTGTTTGGGTGCTTGTTTAAGTCCATAAAGTGACTTAACAAGTTTGCACACTTTCTTTCTTTACCAGGAACCACAAAACCCTCAGGTTGTTCCATGTAAATTTCTTCCTCCAATTCTCCATTTAAGAAAGCTGTCTTGACATCCATTTGATGGATTTCAAGACCATATACGGCTGCCAGTGTCACTAACACCCGAATAGATGTTATCTTTGTTACCGGTGTTGTATGTGTCAAAGTGATCAAGGCCTTCTTTTTGTCTATAACCTTTGACCACAAGTCTTGCCTTATATTTGTCAATAGTGCCATCAGCTTTCATTTTCCTTTTAAAAATCCATTTTGATCCTAAAGGTTTATTTCCGGGAGGAAGATCAACCAATTCCCATTTATGGTTGTTCAAAATTGATTCAATCTCACTATTGACCGCCTCTTTCCAAAATCTTTGAATCAAGAAGACATTGTCGCTTTAAATGTTTGAGGCTCATTTTCAAGCAAGAATGTCACAAAATCTGGTCCAAAGGAAGTAAGATATCCTTTGACGTTTTCTACACCTTGGATCCTCTTCACTGGGTTTACTTTCCTTTGGTTCTTCTCGCCGTTTAGATCTTTCACTTGACGACTCACATTCAGTTTTATACGGATAAATGTTTTCAAAGAATTCAGCATTATCTGATTCAATTACCGTATTAACATGAATTTCGGGATTGTCCGATTTGTGAACCAAAAATCGACAAGCTTTGCTGTTTGTAGCATAGCCAATAAAAATACAATCCACAATTTTTGGCCCGATTTTTACCCTTTTGGGCAAAGGAACTTGGACTTTTGCTAAACACCCCCACACTTTGAAATATTTCAAGTTGGGTTTTCTTCCTTTCCGTAGTTCATATGGAACAGATTGTGTTTTGTCAAGGCACCTCATTCGAGTATTCGATTAGCTATAAGGATATCTTCCCCCACTAGTTCCTCGCGGTAAACCGGAACTTATTAATAAAGCATTCATCATTTCCTTTAATGTTCGGTTTTTCCTTTCCGTAATTCCATTTGATTTGTGTGTAGGGGCGTAGTTTGATGAATAATTCCATATTCTAAACATATCTCTGCAAAAGGAGATTCATATTCTCCACCCCTATCACTTCTAATCATTTTTATCTTTTTATTCAATAGATTTTCCACTTCGTTCTTGTATTGCTTAAATGCATCAATTGCTTCATCCTTACTATTAAGCAAATACACATAACAATATCGAGTGCAATCGTCAATAAAAGTTATAAAATACTTTTTCCCACCGCGTGATGGTATTGACTTCATATCACATATATCTGTGTGGATTAAGTCTAAAGGATTTGAACTCCTATCAATAGACTTATATGGATGTTTAACAAACTTAGATTCAACATGCATTTCACATTTTGATTTATTACACTCGAATTTAGGCAATACTTATAAATTAATCAATTTTCGCAAGGTTTTGTAGTTGACATGTCCTAAACGAACATGCCATAAATCATTTGACTCCAATAAGTAAGATTTAAGTCAATTTTATTAATACTCTCAACAACCATTACATTGAGTTTGAAAAGGCTCTCGGTGAGGTCCCTTTCCTACGAACATATCATTCTTACTTATTACAATTTTCTCACTAACCAAAGACGCACTTAAACCCGTTTTTGATGAGTAGTCCATTTGAAACTAAATTCTTCCTAATTGTTGGAACGTTAACGTTGTTGAGAGTCGCACCTTTCCGAAGTCATCTTCGTAATATCTTCCCATATCCTTCAACCTCGTCGTTGCAGTAAAGATTTTCCATAGACAGTTCCTCTTCGGGTCCCGAAGCATAGGTTGTAAAATGCTTCTTTATAGCGCAAACATGTCGAGTGGCACCGTAATCAAGCCACCACTCCTTTGGGTTTCCAACCAAATTGCACTCTGATAGCATTGCACACAGATCATCCATGTCATCATTCTTCTCCACCATATTGGCTTGTCCCTTTCCCGTGTCCTTTTTCGAGAGACGACAATCTGGGGCTTTGTGGCCAGCTTTCCCACAATTATAGCAATTGCCCTTGAATTTTTTCTTGTTCTCATTCCTTACTCTTTCCAAAAGGTTTCTTTCTTTTCTTATTCTTTCGAGCAGTTTCTTCAACGATGTTCGCTCCAATAATCGTTGAATTTCCACGCGACTTCTTTTCAGTAACTTTATTATCTTCCTCAATCTTCAAGCGAATCATAAGATCTTCTAGCGACATTTCCTTACGCTTATGTTTCAGATAGTTCTTGAAGTCTCTCCATGAAGGAGGCAACTTCTCAATCACAGCAGCCACTTGAAATGCCTCGTTGATCACCATACCTTCAGCAATAAGGTCATGGATAAGGACTTGGAGTTCTTGAACTTGGGTTCCAACAGTTTTTATCGTCTGTCATCTTGTAGTCAAGAAACTTGGCAACCACGAATTTTTTTCAAGTATGCATCTTCAATTTTATACTTCTTTTCGAGTGCAAGCCATAATTCTTTTGAAGTTTTGCGTTAACCGTAGACATTATACAAATCATCATCTAGTGCACTAAGGATGTATCCACACACAAAAAAATCTTCATGCTTCCAAGCCTCGCAATCATAAAGCGCCGGGTTTTCGGTGCATTCCTTCTTCAAGAGCAGGTGAAGATTTTCATTTGTGAACTTTCGCATGCCTAGAGTGGTCGGCCGTAAGAACATTTTTTTGTCGCCATCCTTTGAAGTTGATACGTAAAACTTCCTAGTTTCTCTACCTGCCATCGCGTGTGCCGGCGGTTGGACGCTTGACGATGCAACATTTGTCGACCAACAATACGCTAACAAGAGTAACAACAAGCCGCACCAACATTTGCAGGCCCATTAGAGCATTAACATCACTTTCCGTTTCCATTCTTCATCGTCATAATTGACAAATCGTTTAATGAATGGCAAATGAAATGTAAAGTTAACGCAGAAGATATATATATATATATATATATATATATATTCTTTTTTTTCTTTTTTTCCTTTTTTCAGTAACCGTTTACGATGAAGTTATTATGTTCTTCAAATCGCGTCACTGTTATGAACTTTAATAATCCAACGAAGTTTTTATGTTCTTCAAGTTGGACTAGAAAATTCCAACGGAGTAGAAAACCAAAAGGTTTTAGTCTCCAAAACAGAATACAGATTAAAATATATAAGCAATAATTTCCTTAAGATTGTTATTAAATCTGTATTGCATAGAATTCTTTGAACCAATAAGTAAGACTAATTCCTGAAACAGAAAACAGACTGGCTCAGCTTCGCAACCGTAGAAAGAAATTAATTAAAACCGAAAAATAATATGAACAAGAGTGTATGGAAAATCAAATCGAGCCCACTGAATTCACAGTGTGTCCTTAAGGAAATTATTCTCCTCAATGTACCCGAGGTTTTGGAATCTTTCCTCCCAGGATAGAACGATTTACTCACTAAAATAGCGGTACAGAAAATTTAGGTGACTACGAACCACTCGAAGGTAGTATATCACACGAGAGTTTTTAAGAAGTGCAAAGAAAGAAGAAGATAAATATCAGAAAATTTCGTAAGGAAAAATTCTGAGGATCATCAGAAATATATAGCCTGTTTGGGAAAAGGTTTGCAACTTTTCAGAAAAGTTTGCAACCTTTTAGAAAAATTCCGTTGAAAAAACGGAGGGAGATGTTTTAAATTAATCCGGGAAAGAAAGAAAACGGGTCGGGTCGCGGGTCAGGATCTTTAATTAATTAATTAATTAAATAATTAAAATTAAAGGAAATTTGGTCCAAAAAGATTATCAATCAATCAGATCATTTGACCAAAAAGCCGAAGCCGAGTGACGACGGCGGCGCGAGGGGAGACCCTCTTCTTGACCCTTTAGCAACACGAAGGAATGCTTTTACTTTTAAGTATGAGAACTTTTCTTTCCACCACCTATGAGGGTGTCACGACCCGCTTAGAGGGCCGCGACGGGTACCCGGAGCTAGATACCGAGCACCATACATCGTACCGTATCGTCTTAACTTGTGTTCATATAAGCTCCATGAACATGTACACATATCCATATATATCAACATTCATGACAGCAAAAGAATAATGTACGAAATATACATCGAGGGCACATGACAACTGCTACCCACATACAAGTATCTACGAGCCTCTATCTGAAACTCTGAGGTCATGACGATGGGACAGGACCCCATCATATCCAAATATGCACACAAAAGAATATATCAAAGACGGCACCTCCTCCGATGGAAGTTTCGGGTACCGCCTAGTCCGACTCCTAGGAGGCTGGGTCGTCTCCCTGTCTACCTGTGGGCATGAGCACAACATCCAAAAAGAAAGGATGTCAGTACGAACAATGTACTGAGTATGTAAGGCATATATCATAAAGTAACGGTAGCACAAGAAGGCAAAACAAAGATGATAAGATACTGTAATCGCTTGCCTCAATGAGCTACGAGACACGCGTAACATATCATAACATGTATTGTCTGCGGATTGTGCACCGATCCATATATTTTTTCGTGGAACGTACTCGCCCGATCCATTATCCATACGGCCCGCGTCCGGCATAATATCGGATAATATCATCATATCGGTGTGGCTATGCATCCATAGCATATATATATAATATACGTAGCATGCATGAGAGCCCAAATAGAAATGCACTCTCTCGGAGTGACATAAGGTCGTAAACCTCCGAGTACATTATGACATCATCATCATTGGATCGTGTCTGGGTATCCATGACGCGACCACGGCCATATGTAATATAGCTCGACATAAGTCAAGCTATATGCTTTATAGCCTGGGCCATATGTAATATAGCTCACTTAGACACGAGCAAAGGCCATATACTTTATAGCCCACTAATCAAGGCGTGAAGTCATTTAGAATACTAATCTTGATAATCTTTCAAATAAGAGCCATTGTAAGATTCTTTATATTCTATAAGCTTTTGGCATTTCGGGAGTAAAGATATAAAGAATGACATATATAGAATCGACATGTAGGGATTATGCCTTTGAGAAGCAGTTAAGGGATAGCTCACATACCTTTGTGTCTCCTTAACGACGTCGACTAAGAGCTCTCCCTCCGACTTACGATTCTACATATAAGAGGGTTCGTACGAAGGTTAGATTGTCGAAGGCATACTTAAGTTTAAACTAAAGCGGATAAGGCTAACGAAAATTGGGCAACATTTCGTTTGTTTCGACCACTTTCCCTTATATAACCAAACAACTCCCAAGCAACACAACAACATCTATAATATCATAATATGCAGTTTCCCCTCAAGTTAAACATTTTTCGACCTCTAAACTCATTTCCGGAATTCCCCATAACCATTACTAGAATACAACTTCATCCTTGCTTATAATTCGAGTTCTCCAACTACTCAACACCCTTCCTATCATAAAATAGTTATAATACTCACCTTGATTACGTAAGAATGATCTTTGGATAGAAATACTCCACTCAGAAGAACTCCACTTCTGACTACCAAGGAGATTTCCAACTTCTATCAACCTTTCTAAGCATTTACACCCTTGATTCTACTAACCTTGGTGTTTGATCCTTACTTTCCTACTGGATGTGTATTGATGTTAGGGAGAGGTTTCTAGCAGGTTTTTGGAAGTTTGGAGGGATGAAGAATGAGAAAAAAGGAAAGGAAATGTATAAACGGAAATAAAACTCGGACCCGACCCAAATATACGGTCTAATCGTACGGACCGTATAATTTATACGGCCCGTACATTGGACCATATGTTTCCTCCGCATTGCCACCCTTCACTCGGAAGGGTTCTACACCCAAGTATAAGGCCGTATAAAATATACGGTCCGTACATTGGACCGTATAATCCCCAATTTTTCCGATTTCGTTCACGCTTCGTTTGATCTCGAATCCTTATGGAACCTTCTTGGTACTTGTGCAACACCTTCTTAATGATCTAATGGACATTATAACTCATCCTTAAATCCTTGCTAAACATTCCTTAGCTCGACGCCCATGAAATCCTTCCCCAAACGTAACTTATACTTCACTTTCACGACGAGCCTAGTTTCGCCAAGTCCGATAACCTAAGAATCTTATCGTATATACGTTAAGGTTTCCAATCACCCTCTTGTAGTCGTGAAGGTCTCGTGTCCACCTGGACCGACGTCAGTCCATTCACGATGCCACGTCACGAAATGGCCGAGGTGTAACACTCTCCCCCCCTTTAGAACATTCGTCCTCGAATGTTAAATTTTCGGGAATCCTATGAAAATTTCGCCAGAGTTTCCCCTGTAATTTGGCAGTACTATCCTATCATATCAACCCAAAATACATCGCCACACAGGGCTACAACATCAACAATAAGAAATATAGCCACACACGGCTCAGAAGTAATAGAATAAGGCATTTTATACATGTGAACACTGGTGTTTCATCTTGAGTCCCCATTGGGGGTGGAAATAAATGCGGATGCTTGATCTTCATAGCTTCTTCTGCTTCCCAAGTCATCTTTTCTCTGTTATTGTTCCTCCATAATACCTTAACTGAAGCGACCTCTTTATTCCTAAGCTTCCGTACTTGTCTATCTAGTATGGCAACAGGAACTTCTTCATAAGTCAGTTTTTCAGTGACTTGAACGTCACTTACAGGCACTATTTTGGTTGGATCTCCAATACACTTTCGAAGCATTGATACGTGGAAGACGGGACGGATCGACCGAGCCTCGGGGGTAAGTCCAACTCATACGCTACTTGGCCCACTTCGCGTACAACTGGGTAGTGGCCCAATGTATCGAGGACTAAGCTTACCTTTCTTACCAAATCTCATTATCCCCTTCATGGCGATACTTTCAAAAATACCCGGCCATTCCCACCGAAATTCCAAATTTACAAGGGGCGATTGTGGCATAAGATTTTTGGCGATTGAGCCGTTATCAACCGGTCCGTGATAAGCTAATCTTCAACCGCATTGATCAATTCGGGCCTATTAGTCAGGTTCTCCCACTTCGAACCATCCACAGGCGACCTACACTTCCTCCCATATAAGGCCTCGTTAGTCATCTCTAATACTAGCATGATAATCAAGTGTTATAAAGAACAAGTGGCAAATGATCCTCTAATTCCCCAAAGTGTCTAACGCACAAGCTCGCAACATGTCTTTCTGGCGTCCGAATAAATAAGGTTTTGGGCCTTGTCCATCGGCTCGTGGATAGAATGCCGTGCTGAATTTCACTTGAGTGCCCAATCCTTCTTGAAAGGATCTCCAGAATTTAGCCGTAAATTGAGCTCCTCTGTCCGTAATAATAGATGTCGGAATACCATGGAGCCGCACTATCTCCTTGAGATATAACCTAGCATAATCTTCTGCTGAATATGTAGATCTGACCGGGAGAAAATGTGCCGACTTTGTGAGTCTGTCAACAATCACCCAAATGGAGTCGTACTTATGTCGAGAACGAGGTAATCCAACAATAAAATCCATGTTGATCGCCTCCCATTTCCTGTGTCGGGGATTTCATTTCGTGTGCAGCCCCAGTTTCTTCGGTGCTTAATTTTCACCGTTGCGTTGCATCGAGCTACAAACTCAGCTATATCTCTCTTCATTCTTTCCCACCAATACATCAGTTTGAGGTCGTGGTACATTTTCGTTGCTCCAGGATGGATGGAATAACCAGAATAATGGGCTTCTTCCAGAATTCGACGACGAAGTCCCGCAACATCCGGAACACATAACCTGTTTTGATACCTGAGAATCCCATCTGCTGAGACTTCGAATGGTGACTTCTCCCTTGAGAACTGCACACCTTTATACTGCTTCAATTTGGGATCCTCATATTGACGCTCTTTTATTTCTGTGTCCAGGGATGAAACAGCTGGGTTAATCACATTAACTCCGGTATCGCCCGATTCCACTAACCGAACTCCCAAACTAGCCAGCTGGTGGAGTTCACGAGCTAATTCTTTCTTTTCTGACGGAACATCACTTTGACTACCCATCGATTTACGACTAAGAGCATCATCTATAACATTTGCTTTACCCGGATGGTATAGGATATTCACGTCATAATCTTTCAATAGCTCTAGCCATCGCCTTTGCCGCAGGTTCAGTTCCTTCTGCTTAAAGATATATTGGAGACTCTTGTGATCTGTATAGATGTCCACATGAACGCCATACAAATAATGCCTCCATATTTTCAGAGCGTGAATAACTGCAGCTAATTCAAGGTCATGGGTCGGATAATTCTTCTCATGCTTCCGTATTTGCTCGGAGGCATAGGCAAACCTCGCCGTGCCGCAGAATACACAACCTAACCCGACACCCGAGGCATCACAATACACCACATAACCTTCCGATCCTTCCGGAAGTGTCGTGGATCGGGGCTGAAGATCAACCTATCTTTCGGGCCTCTTGAAAGCTCCGCTCACAAGCATCTGTCCACTTTTAGCAGCTTTCTGTGTTAGCTTTGTCAACGGGGCTGAAATAGAGAAAAATCTTTCCACAAATCTCCTGTAATACCCGGCTAAACCCAGGAAGCTACGGACTTCTGTGGGCGTTGTAGGCCTTGGCTAAGTCTTCACAAACCTTCAATCTGGGTATCAACCCGAATACCATCGGCCGAAATGACATGGCCCAGGAAAGGTCACAGTAGTTCAACCAAAATTCACATTTTGGAAAATTTCGCATAATTTGCGAGCTCTGAAGAATTCTAAGAACAAACAGCAAATGTTCTCCGTATGTTCTCCTCCGCATTTGGAATATACTGGATATCATCAATGAACACAATTATAAACAAATCCAGGAATGGCCTAAACACCTCATTCATCAGGTTCATGAACACCACTGGAGCATTAGTCAATCCAAACGACATCACCCGAAATTCATAATGACCATATCTGGTCCTGAAAGCCGTTTTCGGGATGTCCTCCTCTTTGACTCTTACTTGATGGTACCCCGACCTCAGATCTATCTTGGAAAACCACTTGGCTCCTTGCAATTGATCGAATAGATCATCGATCCCGTCGTTGATACTTATTCTTTATTATCACCCTATTCAACCTCTCTATAATCGATAAACATCCGCAAGGATCCATCTTTCTTTCTTACGAATAAAACAGCGTTCCCATGGCGATGAACTGGCCACGAATAAACCCCTTCTCGAGTAAATCTTTCACCGTGCTTTTAATTCTTTCCACTCGTTAGAGCCATTCCGTAGGAGGAATGATATTGGCTCTGGGTTGTCCGGCAATACATCGATAGGAATTCAATCTCCCGTTCGTGGAAGACCCGGAAGCTCATCGGGAATACGTCCGGAAATTCGTTCACTACCGGAACGGACAAGAGTCGGCGGCTTTACTTCCGTATCGTGGACCCGAACTAGGTGATAAATATAACCCTTGGCAATCATCTTCCTTGCCTTAAGGTAAGAAATAAATCTGCCTCTTGGGGATGCAGTGTTACCTTTCCACTCTAGAACTGGTTCTCCGGGGAATTGGAACCGGACTACCTTGGCCCTGCAATCTACATTTGCATAACAAGAAGCTAACCAGTCCATGCCCATAATAACGTCGAAGTCCAACATTTCCAGTTCAATCAAATCAGCTACGTTTCGTCGACCGCACCCACAATTATACAACTCTATACCCTATGATTCGCTGGCTAATACCGGGTCACCAACCGGGGTGGACACTTCAAAAGGTTTGATTGGCTCTGGTGTTATCCCGATACGACCGGGCAATATACGGAGTAATATATGACAAAGAGTCTAGATCAATCAACGCACAAACATCATGTGAAGATACCGTCAACATACCCGTCACCACATCGAGGGAGGTCTTTAAATCTTGCCGTTCGTCAATGCATAAACGCGGCTCTGGGACCGCTCGAACTAGAGGCTCCTCCTCTCCTCTCCGCCACGCCCGCCGGAACCTCGGGAAGCCCGTCCTACGAACGTACCGACGACGATGAACTTGCCGGGCCGAACTCCGTAGGCCGGGCCCCATCTCGGCCGCTCCTCACCGGGCAATCGCGCATAACGTGGCCAACCTCGACCTCAGCATAGCAAGCATTCGAACCCCGCGACACCGACCCGGATGTAACTTACCACATTGATCGCACCGTGGCACGGCGGGCCTTCCGGGCCGGAATCACCACGACACGGGACCCGGCTCCCGAGCCCCGACTCGGCCCGTAACAACAGGACGATCAAACCTTCGGCCCGCGAACCGAGGAGGTGCACTAGATGCAGACTGGCTAGAATGTCTGGAATATTGCTGCCCCTGGACTCCTCCGTACTCACTGCTAGCACCCGCTGATCTAGTCCTTTTACCACGTCCCCTGTCCATAGCTCGATCTCCCCTCGGTGGCTGCTGTTATTCTTCCAGGTTCTGAGCATGCGCTTGAATGCGCGAAATATCCATTCCTTCTAGTAACGAGGCTGTCAAGCAATCCTTAAATAAGTGTGGCCCCAAGCCTCTTACAAACTGGTGTACCCGGTCTCCCATATCGGCTACCATGGCCGAGCATATCTCGCTAATGAATTGAATCGAGACCGTACTCCCGGCACTCAGCGTTTCCTGCTTGAGATTCAGAACCTATTCGCGCGAGCCGTCGAACCTCGTGGGGAAAATAATGTCGAATAAATGCATCCACAAATTCTTGCCATTTTGGGATGTACATTTTCCCTCTCGAAGAAATCCAATTATTAGACCACAAATGTACCACGTCCCGAGTCTATACGAAGCCAACTCACGACCCGCATCGAAGCATGGATAATCCTCAACGTCCCTCAATATCTCATCAATAAAGCCCCGCGGGTCCTTCATCCTGGCTTCGACCCGAAGAATTCGGGAGGATTTAAACTTATAAAATCACGGCCCGGCACCGGTCGCCCTATCACTTGGACCCACACTCGCCGCCGAGCCCGCGCGGCAACTAATTGAGTCAAGAATCAACGCATCCCGTAAGTCCCGATCCGGAGCAATAGGGGAGGAGCCGGAGCCTCTCATGCTCCTCCGCCGCTAACGGAATAGGAGCGGGAGGGCAAGAGGGCGAGGAGCCGGCACTCTCCGCTCGCCATGTCCCGACTCGGGAAAGGCTCTCGACTGGTGCCTTCCCCGGCGGCATCTAATATGGTGCGAATTTTCTTCCTCCTTGTCGGCATCGCTGAAATCATAACGCACAGTTAGAATAGGGGAAACCTTACATTATAGCTCTATCGCACGATCTAGGGAAAGAAAGACGGTCATTATTCCTAAATGCTCTCACTCCCTCTCGTTTATAAGCGCGCGCGCTTCACACCCATAAACAAGACTCTACTGGGCACGGCTCGTAGACACATCCTAGGACGAACTGCTCTGATACCACTTCTGTCACAACCCGCCTAGAGGGCCGCGACGGGTACCCGGAGCTAGATACCGAGCACCATACATCGTACCGTATCGTCTTAACTTGTGTTCATATAAGCTCCATGAACATGTACACATATCCATATATATCAACATTCATGACAACAAAAGAATAATGTACGAAATATACATCGAGGGCACATGACAACTGCTACCCACATATAAGTATCTACGAGCCTCTATCTGAAACTCTGAGGTCATGACGATAGGACAGGAACCCATCATATCCAAATATGTACACAAAAGAATATATCAAAGACCGCGCCCTCCGGTCTGGAAGTGCTCGTACTCCGGCTAGTCCGACTTCTGGGGGGTACAGGGTCGTCTCTCGTCTACACTCGCGGGTATGAGCACAACATCCAAAAAGAAAGGATGTCAGTACGAACAATGTACTGAGTATGTAAGGCATATATCATAAAGTAACGGTAGCACAAGAAGGCAAAACAAAGATGATAAGATAGCTGGTAACTGCTTGCCTCTTAAGGCGGAGCCATGCATGCATACGCGTAACATATCATAACATGTGTGCGCGGAACGTGCCCCGATCCATATATCGCGTGGAACGTACGGCCCGATCCATTATCCATATGGCCGCGTCCGGGCATCCGCGTTCGGGATAATATCATCATATGCCCCGATCAGTGGTTATGCATCCATAGCATATATATATATATATAGCATACGTACGAGAGCCCAAATAAAAATGCACTCTCTCGGAGTGACATAAGGTCGTAAACCTCCGAGTACATTATGACATCATCATCATTGGATCGTGTCTGGGTATCCATGACGTGACCTACGGCCATATGTAATATAGCTCAGACATAAGCTGAAGCCATATGCTTTATAGCCTGGGGCCATATGTAATATAGCTCACTTAGACACGAGCAGTGGCCATATGCTTTATAGCCCACTCAATTGCGTCAGGAAGTCATTTAGAATACTAATCTTGATAATCTTTCAAATAGGAGCCATTGTAAGATTCTTTAGGAGCTGTAAGCTTTTGGCATTTTACGGGAGTAAAGATATAAAGAATGACATATATAGAATTGACATGTAGGGATTATGCCTTTGAAAGAAGAAGGGGATAGCCTCACATACCTTTGTGTCTCCTTAACGACGTCGACTAAGAGCTCTCCCTCCGACTTACGATTCTACATATAAGAGGGTTCGTACGGCGTTAGATTGTCGAAGGCATACTTAAGTTTAAACTAAAGCGGATAAGGCTAACGAAAATTGGGCAACATTTTGTTTGTTTCGACCACTTTCCCTTATATAACCAAACAGCTCCCAAGCAACACAACAACATCTATAATATCATAATACGCAGTTTCCCCTCAAGTTAAACATTTTTCGACCTCTAAACTCATTTTTGGAATTCCCCATAACCATTACTAGAATACAACTTCATCCTTGCTTATAATTCGAGTTCTTCAACTACTCAACACCCTTCCTATCATAAAATAGTTATAATACTCATCTTGATTACGTAAGAATGATCTTTGGATAGAAATACTCCACTTGAGAAGAACTCTACTTGATTACCAAGGAGATTTCCAACTTCTATCAACCTTTCGGAAGCATTTACACCTTTGATTCTACTAACCTTTGGTGTTTGATCCTTTACTTTCCCTACTTGGATGTGTATTGATGTGTTAGGGAGAGGTTTCTAGAGGTTTTTGGAAGTTTGGAGGGATGAAGAATGAGAAAAAGGAAAGGAAACCGTGTATAAATGGAAATAAAACTCGGACCCGACCCGAAATATACGGTCCACTATACGGACCGTATAATTTATACGGTCCGTACATTAGACCGTATGTTTCCTCCAGATTGCCACCCTTCACTGGAAGGGTTCTACAGCCAAGTATACGGGCCGTATAAAATATACGGTCCGTACATTGGACCGTATAATCCCTAATTTTTCCTATTTCGTTCTCGTCGCTTCGTTTGATCTCGAATCCTTATGGAACCTTTTTGGTACTTGTGCAACACCTCCTTAATGATCTAATGGACATTATAACTCGTCCTTAAATCCTTGATAAACATTCCTTAGCTCGACGCCCATGAAATCCTTCCCCAAACGTAACTTATACTTCACTTTCACGACGAGCCTAGTTTCGCCAAGTCCGATAACCTAAGAATCTTATCGTATATACGTTAAGGTTTCCAATCACCCTCTTGTAGTCGTGAAGGTCTCGTGTCCGCCTGGACCGACGTCAGTCCATTCACGACGCCACGTCACGAAATGGCCGAGGTGTAACAGAGGGACAAATGCTTATTTCATAAAGCAAGAGGGAACAACTCATTTTTCCCTCCACTTCTTTTCAGAGGCGTATTTAGCCTATATGGTAGGGGTTCAACTGAACCCCAAAATTTCGATCTGAGAGCCTAAATTTATGTGTAAAAAATTATTAAAATTGCAATAAATAGTAGATATGAACCCCTAACTTTAAAAATATAAGGGGTTTAATGCTAAAAATCTTAAGATTGAACCCATAAAATTTATATCCTGGATCCGCCTCTGCTTCTTTTCCCTCCATTTCCCATTCAACCTATCAATTAAACCCAACATGTAGAAGGTTATGTTGCTTGTCTTGTTTTCTAGGTTATTAATCCCACTTATTATAGATTATAACTTATAATTACTTTACATATAGGTGATTTAATAGTATAAAAAAAAGTTTTAACACTATCCATGTGTGAAGGTAATCTTTTTCATTATAATCATATGTTGATGTGCTGATTATAGAAATGGTTTGTCTTGACATTCTATAGCTTATCCACAACGGAAAACATAAAAGAGACCCTACTTGCAACACTTCTGATAATTCTTTTGTTCCATTTTGTTAATTTTAAAATCAATTGATATCAGGACAATTAATCTTCAACTTGCTATTTGAATATGCACAACTTGCCAAATAGACATATATAGGATGATTAGATTTGTTAATTACTCTCAGAAAAGAAAGCAAAATGTAACAGTGCAGTAATATTTATTTATCAATCAAGTTGCCATATTTATAAGTACTTCCTCCACTGTGTGTGATGCTTTTTTGTAATAGCGCAACTCCTCGTTTTGAGTATTTAAGTCCCTAGTTATGTTTAGAGCAATCACACATGTTGATATAGTCATTTGTGACTTGTAGGTATGGTTCACATTGAGATCCCAGGGGATTGGGATGTTCCGGACACGTTGGTCACACAAATGGTGCTGAAATTTGTGTTGCACGCGATCGTGGACTAGAAGGTCACGACCATGAGGAGGAAGCAAAGTTGGCTAGTCCAGGCTGAAAAGCTTTCGTGGTTGCGTGAGTCTTGTTGCAAAAGAGAAGGGTCGATGATTTTGACCTTCACGAACGGGTGTGATGGTTCGCGATCGCGAAGAATAAATTGGAGATGACCAAGATATTGACCCATGCGACCTTGTGAGCTCATTTGTAATTGCAAAGAAGACCTGGAAACTATAAAATGATTAGTGACGAAATTCAGATCAGATTTTCACCAAATTTTGGCAAAGGAGAGCTCGTTGGTGATCATTGTTGGAATGTTTTCAACCCAAATCATTGAGGTAACGATTCTACATCACTCCTTGAGTATTATATCTATGATTATTATCGAAAATCTGTGGTAGAAACACTAGATTTAGGAAGGTGAAATTGAGAATTTTTTTACTTAGTTCCTAAAATAGAAAATTAGGAATTTGAAATAGTAAATGGAACCAAAATTGAAACTTTGATTATAGAATTGGATTGACAAAGCTTATGTCTAACCTGTTTATGTAATGTCTTTCGGGATTTCACCGGGTTGACCTGCCTTTAACTTTGACTTTGAGGTTTCCCTAAATTATAAAACGGTTTGTTTACCCTAATTTGACGCATTGTTTGATAACTGCCTAGGCTGAGATCATTGGAGGCCTTTTGGCTGGATATTTGGACAGCCGGGGAAGTTTTTACCACGTTTAAAGTCAAGTGAGACTTTAACCTCTTGAATACTTACTTTTCCCATATCATGATTTGACACTTGCATTATTAGACATTCAAATATCTAGTGCATTGTAGGGAGACCCCGTGTACTAGGACATATATGCTATTTTTATCTATCACCGTATATTATATTGCACATTTTTATCACTGTGACATGATTCTATTGAGACTTAAAGCATGACTAAAACTGCCTTTCCTATAAACTAAGCATGGCATCTTAGAGATTTAAATGTGGTATCATGCTATGAGTATTTGGAATTCTTATATACATCACTTTGACTAGTCTTACATGACAATATCTAATGAAATGATTACTTGTATTGTGTGCTATACATGCTAGTTGATTGAGTTGATATCGATATCAGACTGTTCGATGTCGGTGAGGATCCATGAATTTTGGTCTACTGGATTCCTAATATTTGTAAGAACCCATATGATTCAGTTTAGTGGATTACTCGAAATCCACGAGGGCCCATGGTTGAATATCGGATGTGATCGATTTGTACACGATTTGTACCTACTTGCTCCATATCTTACTTGTTGCTTCTTATATATGCATTATTTTACAAATTTGCTCACCTATATTGATTTTCACTCTTCTATAGTGTGGTTACAAGTTGGCCTTGATCAGAGACGGAGTCAGAATTTGAAGCTTGTGAGTTTGGAATTCTAATTCTTTAAAGTTATTGAATTCTAAACTAATAACTAATTTGTACATATTTGACAAAAAGTTACGGCGGGGCCGGTCGATAGTCTTGCTGGACTTTAGGCTCACCTATATTGATTTTCACCCCTCTATAGTGTGGTTATTGGTTGGCCTTGAATCTTGATCATGTTCGAGGCCTTATCAGGTTCAGCTGAGGTGAGCCAACCACATCAGCGGTGGTGGCAATTCAAGGTAGCTGTTTAATTTTATTTACTTTTGGGTTGTTATCCAAGTTATGTAATCAAAGTAAGTAGTGCTCCTTGACTTGCTATTTCGAGATATGAGTGACCTATTAGACTTGTACTTTTGGATTTCCACTGTTTTTCTTGAGATATTCTGACTTTATTACTTGCATTTTAAATATTCCACTTTACTGTGATAATGAATTATGGTGACAAGGGACGGGGTTCGCGAGCCAGTCGTGGCCCACGAATTTGAGTTGTGACACTTTTAGAGGTCAACAAAAAGCTAGTTTTGGACAAGAAATAAAAGTGAAAATCCTCCTTGTTGAGTAACAAATTAGTGGTATTGTTCATTGCCTCTAGGAAAGCATATATGTTCTCCTCCTTTTTCGTCTATTTTCCTGTTTTCTTTATAAAAGCACATTATATATGAGTGACAGGATGGCAAATCACTTTATATCTTCTTTAATGACCGATGAGGATATCGATGAAATTGATCAGCTCCTACAGTACGTTGAATTTCCAGATTTGGGTTGTTAGTAAAAATAACAAATTAGTGGTATTGTTCATTGCCTCTAGGAAAACATACATGTTCTCCTCCTTTTTCGTTTATTTTCCTGTTTTCTTTATAAAAGCACATTATATATGAGTGACAGGATGGCAAATCACTTTATATCTTTTTTAATGACCGATCAGGATATCGATGAAATTGATCAGTTCCTACAGTAGGTTGAATTTCCAGATTTGGGTCGTTAGTAAAAATAACAAATTTTCAGTAAAAAGAGCTAAAGAAAAGCTGGAAGACTAGTACTCTTCTTTGCATTTTTTGGAGTTTGGACTACTTAATTAGAAAGGAAAATGAGATGTTCTGAAATCAAAGAAGTCACACAACTTTTATAAAGACTTAGATATCTTCAAAATTTGTATTTTTGGTGTACGGGAAATATAATAGAAAACTTAAATCAGTTTATGAAATTCATAGATGTTTTGAGATTGCAAATGATACATTTAACTGAAAATCCTTTAGTGCCTGTTACACGTTTTCTAATGAAAACTTTGCTACCTTGTTTGAACTCAATGAATATGTATACAACAATTTATTTAGAAGCAAAAATCAATTCATTAGAAGCATTAAATAATGGGATTTTTACATAATTATTCAGGCGGAACAAGAAAATTATCCGTCTGTACCCATTTACAAAATTCGTCCATAAAAATTATATTGCACATTTTAGTATGTTGTATATATTTAGAGTATATTAATTGTATATTTAAAAATACACCAATAAAAATAGTTTAAATCATACTGCTGTATACGATTAAATATATACAACATATTAATTGTATAGCAGGAAGATATACAACGTATAATTGCTGGATATTCTATAAATATTTCTCCTAAATAATATAAAGTGTAATATTTTTAAAAGCAAGTATTTCAGATATTTTTTATTTTTTGGTCTTGTGGGTACACAACATAAATATCCCTTCAATAACCTGTTCAAATTTTTAGTAAATGGAAGTTTGGTTTGGTTCGGTGGATTGGGCAACTAAAACTATATAATAAAATAGATTGGATCACTACTGCCTAGTCTGACGAAAATGTCGAAAATTTGGAGAGTGGTAAAAGTTTGAGGTTTCTGAGGTTGTTTGTTGGAAGAATTGACATATAACCAAGCGTCCTAGCCATAAGAGTGAACCAATGAGATATTCGTAGACGAAAATTTAAAAGTGGGGGAGAAAGTAAAGCTTCATACAATAGTCTCTTGCATAAATGCAGCGTAAAACTGCGTATAATAGATTCTTGTGGTCCGGCCCTTTCCCGAATCCCGCACATAGCGGAAGCTTAGTGCACCGGACTGTCCTTTTTATAGGCAAAGACAATCAATTAAATTGACCATATGGTGTACCCAGACCTTAATGTGGGACGTGATGTCATTGTAATAGGAAAATCTGCTTATGAAACAAGGTGGAAGTTGTTTAGAATCTTTGGGAAGGTCTAACGAAACCAAAATAACTGAAAGGTGGAAGGAAAAGTGGCGAAGCATGCTACAGACTTGCTTCGCGGGCCACTAATTAGCATGCTGCAGGCTTACCTATAAATAACGGTGGTCCATTTTTTTGCTGGTGTGATTGGCAACATTGTTGCTTAATTCTTGGGATCTTTTGGACGGATCTCGATCTAGGATTTCCTTCCACCATACATGCCAAGTTCTAATAAATGTTTTGGGTTAAAAAACAAGTGTTTAACACTACTATTAACACATTTAACTTTTGAATTTCTAATATTACAATCAAACATCTCAAAAAATTTCAAGAAAAATATTTTCTAGGGTTTGTGATAAAAACATTAGTGGCTAAAGGTAGTTATTGGTTAGAAATGCCACCTCACTGCTGATGTGGACAGGATCACACAAGTTTTGCCAATTTCCCATTTTGGCGGGAAAAGTAGTTAGTTCAGTTACTATTTGAATTTCAGCATTTTCAATCAATTTCATTTGGTTAATTATGTAATTTCCTTGAGTTAGTATAAGTAAGGCATTGTACTCATTTCTACACACGATTAACATGATATAAGGTTTCATTTTCCCCAATTTCTCTCAATTCCTCTCTTTAGTTCTTCTTCCTATCAAGTGATTGTTGTGATACCAGTGTTTTGGTATCAATTGGTATTAGAGCTTGGATTGTTTCCTCACCATGGCACCACGAAAAACTGATATGACACCAGCAGGATCAGTAGCAACTCCACAAGAGCAATTTGAAGATCTAGTTGCACAACAGTTAGAAATACGTACTATCATGGATCAGAGACACGAAGTCTTTGAGAAATGATATGGATCGTAGACAAGCTGAGATGTTGCAGATGGTTCACTCTATTAAGGACTCTCTTGATGGTATCCATCTCCATCAGAAGTCGAATGAGAAATCAGGAATTGCAACCTCAAAGGAAATTCCTCCTAATGCTAATTCCAATCAAGGAATCCTAGGACCAGGTCCTTTTGCTGGTAATAGTCGTACTCATAATTTGATGTTTCCTCGTTTCAATAGTGAGAATTTGAAAATCTGGTTATATAGAATCGATCAGTATTTTGCTATGGATGATACTCCCTTAAATCACAAAGTTATCTTTTTTTTGGTAGCTATGAATTTAGATGATGAAGCCTTGGCTTGGCACCAATCTTATTTAAAATATAGAAACTCTCCTATATTTCCTAGTTGGGAGGAGTATTTGTCAGCCATTTCTAAAACCTTTGGGAATGAATTTGCTGATCCTAAGATTGAGCTAAAACAACTTAGACAAACTGGTACTATGAGAGAATTCCAATTTTCTTTTGATAGGCTTTTGGTTCAATGTGATGTCACTACTGGACAATCTATATCATTTTTTTAGGAGTTTTGAAGGAAGAGCTTATTGGTACTGTTATGATGCATGAACCACAGACCTTAAACAAGACTTATAGGTTGGCTACGGTGGCAGAAGCAACCTTACTTGCTAATGCTTGAGTTCAAAAATCTACAGGATTGCAGACTGCACTTGTTAGAAAACAAACCATGGATGTTCAGAACCATAAACCGCCCTGCTAGTTCATATCAGTAAGGAAGTAGGCTAGCCTTACCAGCAACAATTGGCCAAACTAATAATCGAACTAGAAGAGTGATTTTACGAGTTGAAATGCAAGCTAAAAAGGTTCAAGGCTTGTGTTTCTTCTGTGATGAGAAATACACTCCTGGACCCAAATGTGCTCTTCCTAAGCATATGTTTGCTATGGAGGTAGAGTATCCAGAGGGAAAGGCCAGTACTAAAGTATTGGAGGATGGGAAAATTGATAGTCAACCTACAACTATTGAAAGTTGGGCCAATATAGAGGTGAGACACCTCTGATCTCCTTCTGTGCACTAACAGGTATACAAGGGGCTCAAACCATACATGTTTTGGGGTATAATAATAAGAGGCCGTTGCAAATATTACTCGATGGAGGAAGTACTCATAATTTCATAAATGTGGTAGCTGTGAAGAGGTTGGGTTGTTCGGTTGTCCACCTCAAGTTGGATATGTGAGCTTGGGAAATAATTTTACTATAGGAGTAGTTAAGAACTTTGAGTGGTTATTACAAGACACTTCTTATAGTTCAGATCTAACAATATTTCCAGTTGGAAGGTATGATGTAGTGTTAGGGGCACTATGGATGAAGACATTGGGTCCAATCACCATGGATTTCAATGAACTCACCATAACCTTTAACCATCAAGGGAAACAACATGTATTTAAGGGTGTTAAGGAAGAATGCAAACTGGCTAGCTCTAAGGCAGTTAACAAATTATCAGGAGATGAGGTTGAATTTTTCCTATTACAGTTGGTGTCAAAAATTTCTACAATTCATGTGTTGAGACACTGTAATTCACTGCATTTGGTTATAGAGAAGGTAGTTCCTCAAGAGTTGTCTATGCTCTTGAACCAATATCAACAACTTTTTGCTGATCCTATAGAGTTACTGGCACAGAGGGGCCCTTTTGACCATAAAATTCCTTTGTAGCCTGGTTCTAAACCTATCAACATTAGACCATACAAGTATTCTGCCATGAAGAAGGATGATATTGAAAATCTAGTTAAAGACATGTTGCAACAAGGTGTTATTAAATACAGCAACAGTCCTTTTTCTTCGCCACTGGTTGTGTTAGAAAAGAAGGATGGATCATGGAGATTATGCGTGGATTATAGAGAGCTTAATCAGTGTACTGTTAAAGATAAATTTCCAATTCCTATAATAGATGATCGGTTGGATGAATTAGCTTTAGCTACTACTTTTTCTAAAGTTAACCTTAGATCTGGATATCACCAGATCAGGATGGTGGTTGATGATGTCCCAAAAACAGTTTTTAAAACTCACATGGGGCACTATGAGTTCTTAGTAATGCCATTTGGCCTTACTAATGCCCCTTCCACCTTCCAATGTCTCATGAATCATATTTTCCAGTAATATCTTAGAACATTTGTGCTAGTTTCCTTTGATGACATTTTGATTTATAGTATGAGCCTACAAGATCATGTTGGTGATTTACAACTGGTGTTTGATGCCATGGTTCAACACCATCTATTAGCCAAGAAGTCTAAATGTGTACTTAGGGTGTCAAGGGTGGAATACTTGGGTCATTTCATCTCCTTTGAAGGTGTGTCCATAAAAGAGCAAAATGGATTAAAATGGACCAAAAATGGAACAAAATAGAGCAAAACAAGCCATAGTAGTTGAAAAAAGTGATCGAAGAAACCAAGTGAAAAGAAAGTAAAAAAGAGGCCAAACTGGACATTTTTGCAAAACTGTCAAAACTGGACAGTTTTGCAAAAACAGGACAGATTTGCAAAACTGAAACTTTGGGGTTTAATTTGTCATTGTTTGGACTTAAAAAAATGGGGAAACATAAAAGGAACACTTGGGGGGAAAACAGTGGGACAGTTTTGCAAAACTGTCCAAACTATTCGATTTTGCAAACGGGCCAGATCTGAGGCAGAATTTCCTGAAAAATGGGGCATAAAGAGAGGCTTTAGTGGGTACTTTATAGAAAATTTATCAGCTAGCTTATTGGCTTATCGGCAAGCCTCTCAATGAAGTTTTGAATCTCTTTGTTTTTGCTTATGTGTTGAATGATTTTACTCCTAATGAAGTGGGTTATTGGATAACTTTTCTTAGTTTGAGACTTGATCTTGAACAAGATTAATTAACTTTCATTGACTTGAAAATAGCCTTAAATCCCGCTTTAGGGATATTCAATTAGGTAGTCTTTAGCATTACCATTGATCATTTTTGCTTTCTAGGTTAGTTTACATGTTTGCAAATTATTCATTGCCATTTGTTGTAGCTTAAGTGAAAATTTCATACTTTTTCTAATGCTTTATATATTGTTCTGCTAGGGATGCAAGTGGAAGCTCTGATTGGGGTTATCACTTTCCTTGTTTATTTGGGTACTATTTTTTGATGTAGAATAATCACCCTATTGTTTTCATTAGCAAAGAAAATAGCCTTAAAGCAAATTATTCTTGCCATTTGTTGCTTTCTTTATGGAATTTGTTTTTGATGTAGTTTATGAGAAGGAGTTGCTTACTTTAGTTTTTGTTGTTATTAAGTGGTCTCATTATCTCCTTTGTCAGCATTTTATTATCAAAACATATTAGAAGGCCTTGAAGTACTTATTAGAGCAAAAGCTGCATAATGACTCACAAATTAGGTGGTTAGCTAAGTTTTTACCATTTGACTTTGAGATTCAATATAAAAAGGGCTAGGATAACATTGTTGTTGATGCCCTATCTAGAGTTCAAGGTGCTGAAATCATGTCCTTCTTTGGTACCTTCTGTCCAAACTGATTTATGGGCTGAGATTTAAGCTAGTTGGACTAATGATCCAGAGTTGCAAACTCTTATCACTTCTCTGCAGCAAACACCTCAGAAACACTACACATGGATCAATAATCAACTCAGAATGAAGGGTAAGTCTGTTATTGGCAATGACAGTTAGTTAAGGACTAAGATTTTGATGCTATGGCACTCTACTTCCTCAAGAGGGCATTCTAGTATTGACACTACTTTAGAAATGTGCTTTCGTATTTCTATTGGAAGGGCATCAGGTCTGATATTATTGATTTTGTGCACAAGTGTTCCATTTGCCAAAGGAACAACTATGACATATCTTCTTATCATGGTTTACTTCAACCCTTATCTATTCCTGCTTTACCTTGGACTGATATTAGTATGGATTTCATTGAGGGTTTGCCTAAGTCCAAAGGCAAAACTGTCATATGGGATGATATTAGTATTATTGATAGGCTCACCAAATCTGCCCATTTTATTCCCTTGTCCCATCCTTATAATGCACAGTCCTTGGTACCAATTTTCTTGGATAATATCTTTAAGCTCCATGGTTTTCCTGCTACTATCACTAGTGATAGGGATCCTATCTTTATCAGTACTTTTTGTAGAGAATTCTTGACAGTTCAAGGTGTATCTTTGCAAACTTCCATTGCATACCACCCTTAAACTGATGGTCAGACTGAGGTTCTCAATAGATGCCTTGAAACTTATTTGAGAAGTTTCTGTACTGATATTCTTGCTGATTGGGCCACTTACTTGTCTCCAGCCGAGTGGTGGTACAATTCTAGCCCTTATTTTGCTACTCAGACTTCCCCTTTTGAGTTACTATATGGTTATCCACCTCCATTGCACCTTCCTTATCTTCCTGGTGATTGTGATTTTGATGTCATTAAAGATCTGATGCTCCTTAGAGCTTTCAAGTTACACCTTGCTAAGTTCTATTTACATTGAGCTCAGCAAAGGACGTCCTCTCATGCCAATAGTCACAGGTTGGATAAGCAATTTAAGGTTGGTGACTGGATTTTTGTGAAGTTGCAGCCCTATAGACAATCTTCTTTGTCTGTGTTTCCTTACCACAAATTGACTTCTAGATATTTTGGCCCTTATCCTATAGTTAAAAGGATGGGTGTTGTTGCTTATAAACTTCTCTTTCCTCCAGAAGTTCTCATCCATCCCACTTTTAATATTTCTTAACTCAAATTTTGCCATGAGGTGCCCACTGATATTATTCATCATCCTATTTTAGACCTTTCCAGTTCTCATTGTCCTAGTCATGAGCTGATTTTAGATAGAAGTCTAATCAAGAAAGGCAACAAGGATGTTGCTCAATGCTTGATTAAATGGACTGGTTTGGATCATTCTTATGCCACTTGGGAGTTTGCTTCTCATCTGAGAGCTCGATTTCCTTCTTTCACCCTTGAGGACAAGGGTGTTGCTCAAGAGGAGGGTATTGATACAAATATTAGTGGCTAAATGTGATTATTGGTTAGAAATGCCACAACACTGCTGATGTGGACAGGATAACACAAGTTTTGCCAATTTCCAGTTTTGGCGGGAAAAGTAGTTAGTTCGGTCACTATTTGAATTTCAGCATTTTCAGTCAATTTCATTTGGTTAATTCTGTAATTTCCTTGAGTTAATATAAACAAGGCATTGTACTCATTTCTACACATGATATATATGGTTTCATTTTCCCCAATTTTTGTCAATTCCTCTCTTCAGTTCTTCTTCTTATTCTTCTTCCTGTGAAGTGATTGTTGTGATACTAATGTTTTGGTATCAGTTTGACCCCAAAGGTAAATTCCTTTACTTTTGAAACTTACTTATGAGGTATAAATATAAGTGATTAAATGCCATTTATGAGTATCCAATATATATATTGTTAATGAAACTCTAGGTTGGCGTTTATGTTGTTATTGGGGAGGACCATTAATAATAGCCTTGAGTGTTTATTGTCATACCCTATTTTAACCAGGGTCAAAATAGTTTACAACATCCGGGTAATTCCGGGGTTAATTAAAGTTAAGAGTCGCCACCTAATTATTTATGGTGAATTAGGGCACCTAAGATTATTAAAGTAATTATCTAAAGTTGATTTTAAAAGTCTGCGAAACTTAAGATTCTAGGTAAGGGTTCAACTAACCTAGAGGGAAGGTATTAGGCATCCTCAAGGTTCCATTAATAATGGTTAATCCGACCAGACTTAAATGTAATTAGGCTAAGTATAAATATTTTAAATGTTTGGAAAATAGCTTATAAATGTTGCTAAGGTCTTAAAATGTAATAAAGTAATAATATTAGTAAAGATAAGATTTGTGGAGAGTATAAAGGTTTGTATAAAAGAAGAACTTTAACGAAAATATGACTTACAAAGGTCGTTAGAGTTTTGAAGAAAGAATATAATGATGCTGATTAGATAATACTTATAAATATTATTAAGGCATTATGAATAGCTCTAATATGTAAAAGGAAGAAAATAAAGCTTAGGGAATTAATTGTTAGTTCTTCCTACCCATTTACTAAACTAAAATTATTAATTCATTTAAGGTTCATCTAAATTAAGAAAATAAAACAAAATAGAAAGTTAGTCATGCAATACAAATTAAATGCACAAAAATAATAAAAAAAGAAACAATAAGCTAAATGGGCTCAGCCCCATTTTAAGATTGTTGTTGCCGCCACTGTTGGGCTTCAGCCCATTTTAAGATTGTCGAGAACTGTTCACATTATTACGCCTCGGCCCAGAATTTTGCTTCCATTTTTTGCTACGAGTGGGCTGACTCGATAGGAGGATTTCGTTGGGTTTTGGCCCAACATCGGGTGCGGAAGATGACGGGTCGTTCGGACTCCCGCGCGGTGGTCATGCAAAGAGATGAAGAGGAAAAGGATTAGTGTGTGATCCATAAATAAGGCTAAACACATATTAAAAAACCAACATATATCACTAAGTGTAGCAGAGAAAGAAAGCCAACTCAGCAGGGAGTAGACAATACACCAGATATAACCACAATACCGTACAATAGAGTAAGAAAGCATGCAGAAGTACACTTTAATCATGGGTTGTCCCCAATATCTAGACTATAGAAGTTACAGTTATTCCCTTTCTTCTAAGTATGTCATTTCTAAAGAATCTAGATTTCTCCTTTCACAAGTATACCAAACATCTTCAGATCACCACGAAAATATCATAGTTATACTTGGTGCGTATTTATAACTAACATCCCACATGATATAGATTTAACTAGAGACATATTTCTTTAACAGGGGAACCGATATCCACTATAATTTTTAGACACAAAGAAAGCAAACCATAACTGTAGGAACTCAAACCCGATTTAAACAGAATCTGCCAGGGACAGCAGAGTATGAGCAGCCATCAAATTAAAACCTCTCTTGGCACAGATGATTTCAAGAAAACACATATAAGAGTTCAACTAGCCTTTAGCATATTCAAATATTTCATTTGTTTGCAAGTTATTTAGACAGAAGCACATCCACTAGGTCTAGCATGATTCAAGTTTCAAATCATGACTAAATCCCTCAAAGTAGGCTGGATTTTAAACTTAAACAAGACTCACGACAAGATTACACTAACACAATGGAATCTGGGCAAGGCATGTAGATTTCTTGATCATATGTCTTCTAATACATTTACCCTAAACATAACATGCTTGAATGCGATATATTTAATGATTAATCAAGCCATGGGCATTAGAGGACAATGATGATCCGAGGCTGTAACAGGCTCACAGATAAGAAGGAAACATGCCATTCGAGCAGGTTTTGAAAGAAAGAGGTTAACCAGTTCATAAAGCTAGCTAACTATCTAAAATACATACACTTAAACCTGAGGCAGATAATCCGTGAATGACTTGTATTAATTAAAGTACAAGGGAACTATGCTAAGTTAAATCGACAACTGTCCCAATCAGTACGCGAGACTTTTATTTTAGCTGAAACAGGACCAACATTATACAACTAACCTACGTCTACATTAACCGAATAAGCCACCAACATGCTAATCACCCATTAGCCAACACTAATCAACCGCTAAACACAATAATCACAGAATGGTCAAAGAATTAAAGACTGAAATTATAAGGAAAGAGATTGGGTATTGCTGACCTGTTTTGCGTACAGTGAACTGGGTGTCTATGGCCTCGAATCTATGCTCGAACACGAGCGAACTTAAACCCGATTAAAGTAACTAAAGTTTCAAATCGAAAAGTGAAAATAGAGTAATATGTTGGCTGTTTTTTAGAGTGAGGCTATGGCCGTTGAAGAACCCCCCCACCCTTTTTTTTACTGAAGACTTAGAGATGTATATATAGGTGTAAATCAACCTAGGGTTTTCGATTTGGGCGGGGTTTTGAAGGTGAGATAGCCGTTTGAATATGGGGGTGTCACGGGTTGAGATTCAGACCTGTTCCCTGATTTTCTATGCATAGAAATCAGATTTTAAGAAAAGCTTTTGGCATCTTTCGTTGACTCGACATTTGAAGATAGGAGAAAGAAAAGACATTACACAAAAACATCATGGCAAAGCTCTGCCATTGTTAAGGGAAAACCGATCCTCGTTGAAAAAAGGAAAGAGGAGAAAGATGATAAGGTCAGGCTATGTGTATGAGTCAAATTTAATCCGAAAATAGGGATAGCAAAATTTGATAATAGTGAAAGGGTGATTGGAGCTTAACTTGAAATGGAAAGGGAGAAAGAGATGAGAGTGAGAGAGAGAGCAAGGGCCGCATTTGGTTCAGAAAGAATGAACCCTAATGGTTTCATTCTAATGAACCGGAGTCGGGTCAAGTTGTTATTGGGCTGGTCGGGTCAACGGCTTTGGGGAATTAATTGGGCTGATTTATTTGAATGGATAGTGGGCTTGACACGTGAGCTATTAATTAGCTGAAATTATGGTCATTCCTCCTTCGTTTTAATTATTCCTGGGCTTTTAACTTAATAACTAGTACAATATGTATTATGTGAAGGTAAATAGTAATTAGTAGAAATTAAGGATTTAATAAAGTAAGGTTAATTGTAACGAGTACAAAATCCGAAGATGAAACGATGACGAACTATTAAAAGATTTGTGATAAAGTAACGAAAGTAATGTTGATAGAAAATAGTAAATGAAAGTAATGATATTAATAGCAGTAAATAGTAGCGAAAATAAAATATTTAGATTTAATTAATTTAAAAGCCCAAGGAAATAAATTGGAATAAAAGAGGGACAAAATTGGGTGTCAACATTTATCTCAAATTGTAGTAACTTAAATGCGGGTCAATAAATGCCCAAAAGGGACTCTAGGTTGGCGTTTATGTTGTTATTGGGGAAGACCATTAATAATAGCCTTTAGGTTGGCGTTTATGTTGTTATTGGGAAAGACCATTAATAATAGCCTTGAGTATTTATCTCAAATTGTAGTAATCTAAATGCAGGTCAATAAATGCCCAAAAGGGAATCTATAAATTTTTATTAAACATCTTTGATAGTATTATTTGGACTTGGCGGTCTTATCAGTGGCGCAGGCAAGATTTTTGTTAAGAATATTCAAATTTTGAAGAAGCAAATTGAACAAAAAAAAAATCCACTGACACTACTAAAAAAATGCTGAAAACCGACCTAAAAAAATTGATTTTTCCGACCTCATGTGGTCGTTTTTTGAAAAAAAGCGACCTCAAAACCGACCTCAGAAGTAGGTCTGGTATGAGCCGGTTGCAAATATTTAGCGACCTCACGAGGTCAGTAAAAACCGACCTCACGTGGTCGGTACATGATTCGTCCAAAAATAAAAGAAAATTAATATACCGACCACATGAGGTCGGTATATTAAATTATTATTTTTTTAGCAAAAGTATTAACGACCACGTGAGGTCAGTAAATTATACTAGTTTTTGTTTATTTTTTTAAGTTACCGACCTCATGTGGCCGGTATGTTAAAATTTTATTTATTTATTTTTTGTGTTACCGACCACATGTGGTCGGTTTTGTCTAAAATAATTTTTGTTATTTAACTTTACCGACCACACGTAGTCGGAAAATTACGTTTATATATAATTTTTCTTAAGTAAACCGACCAATTGAGGTCGGTAATTATAAATTTATGAATAATGATAATCAAGAAGCAACCTCATGAGGTCGGTTTCTGCAAAATGTAATTTATTTATCGACCTCATGTGGTCGGTTTCTTTAAAATCTGGAAAATGATATGAACAAAACCGACTTCATGAGGTCGGTTTATTTAAAATCGAAAAATGAAATTAAGATTACCGACCTCATGAGGTCAGTTTTCTGCAGAAAAATTGGCAGCATTTTGCTGCTTTTGCAGCTGCCCACCTGCCAAAAATCATAAACAATTCTATATTTTTCCAAAACCCGCTCAAATAGCTGCCAACAATCCAACAAACACATATAATAACATGCTACAACCTGCACTACATCAAAATCAACTCGAAGCTACTTCAAAGTTGAATCAAAACGTAATTAAACATTCTCAAAAGACATTAAAGTACTTCAACCTTTACAAACATCCAAAACATTAAACTTGTCTACATTAAGTCGGTCAATAACATCAAACTACTTCAACATTCATAAACATCCACCAAATATTTTTACATTTTTTAAATCAACCAAAAAATTCATAAGTTAGTAAAATACTTAAATTTCAATCATGTTGTTGTGTGTTTGACACGTGCTCCCCATCATCATCACCACTAGCGGGCTCATCTACAAGATGGTTGTCTTGACCAAGCTCTCGATGTCGTGACCTAGATCAAGAATATGTATTAGCACAATTTTTTTTCCTTATAGACATTTTACGTCATACAATTCGTAACCAACTTTACATGATAAACACCAACTTTATATGAAAAATACCAACTTTACATGAAAAGATCACTTACCCAAGTTTTTTTTTAGTCAATAAATATTAGTAGTAGTAGTTAAACTCGAAATTGAATGACTAACGCACTACCATACCTGGTCTAACAACGTCAAGTACTGTTTAAATTTTATTGTGCTAAACAACACTACTCTATGCATGTTGTATGTATTCAATTGTCCTATGTACCCAAGAATTACCAAAATTTAAACACTACTCTATACTAGTTTTATGCTAAGTTACTCGGACTCTTCGAAAGTGTTGCCGCACCCGTGTCGGATCCTCCAAAAATACACTACTTTTGAAGGATTCAACACGCACCCGACGACGTTTTAGGAGAGTCCGAGTAACTTAGGTTTTATGTACCAAAGAATTACCAAAAGCCAAAACCTGCATATGATTTTGAACAAGTAGATGAGAAGATTTATCAAGTTCCTCAGCTTGCTAGTGCTCTACAATTTAATATACAAGCTCTGTGTGTGTGTGCATACTAAAAGTAAAAACCTATGTTACTCGGACTCTTCAAAAATGGACACGGGTGTGTGTCGGATCCTCCAAAAGTAGTGCATTTTTAAAGTATCCGACACGAGCATTTTTGGAGAGTCCGAGCAACATAGGTAAAAACAGCTAGTATTAGCTAATAGGGTGTCTAGACATATATGTGAATCCGACTGAAAGCAGCAAAAACTTGGCAACTCTATTGGCAGGTCGACACTATCAACCTGCGAATTCCAGCATGGCACTTAAAACATAAAAGTACTTGAGTACTACTTATTATCATGCTTTACTAATATAAGTCCATTGGTCAATTTGAAGTTAACATGCTTTGAGATACTTTTTGATGTGTTTTATTAAAGAAAGCAGTCATGGTTACTTCTGATATTAAAGTTGAGGGATATCAGAAGTAAAAATAGTAAAGATACGACCAACAAAATTGATTGTTGAAGTAGTAACTAGCTAGTGCTCTACAATTTAATACTAGGAAGGTAACGCCCATGGGCAGCACGGGCCCAACATGGTGACTACCGTATGAACTATGTGAACCAACATGAAGATTTCATTAATCCTTCTTCTTGAAATATGAATAATTGGGAAGGCTATTGAAAATATTAAAATATGTTTGCAAAATACCATCGGGTTGCGATTGCGCCAGCTATTTCATTTCCATCTAAAGCAATTGCTTATCACAACTGCCGTCGAACATAGGCAAGTCAGACACCATCTCCGTAATCTATATATAGAGAAAGAGAGACCAACATATATGTTAGATACATTGCAGAACACTCCATTTTTTGAAATATCTTAATCCTAAGCATTGTTGTGATTTTAGTATACTTCTTAGGGACTTTATTTATAGTTTTTGAGTACAGTATCAACTATCTTGCATGCTGGTACTCTGAGGATGCTAAATTATTGCAATGTTGAATCTTTGTAAGATACACGTTTATGGAAGATCAAGAAGTTACAAACATAATTATTACTCCCACGTACAAACATAATTTTTTCACAAAAATTCAAAAGGAGTCTTCAAAAATACTACTAACTTTTAACAAAAAAGACAGTCCCAATGAGAAGGAAATCAAGAATGACCTTAACCACTCCAAAAAAAAAAAAAACAAACAAACAAACAAAAACAAATAGCTAGCACATTATGGAAGAAGAAGGAGATGACACAAGAAGTAGTAGATGAGAAGAGAAATAACCTGAGAAGAGCAGAGATGAGAGAGCACAGGTCGAGAAGAGATGCATATGCATGCAGCGGACCTTTTGATAAAGTACTGGATTTGAGAAGAGAAGAGCAAGTAGTCGGTTAATAGTGGAGGCGTACGTAATATCAAGGAAACTACGAATCGTTAACCAAGGTTAATATTGACTCAAATTTCTGGTTATCTATACTTTTTCTAACAAAAATAAATAACCTAGTAATCTGATTTAGTGCCAACAATGGGTCAGATCTGTAGCACTTCATCCCTGAGCAATTGAAGCAATATCCCTGAGCAAGAAGGGAAAGACTTTGATACAACCTTTTAGGAGAAAAAAATGAGAGCGTAGAACCAGCACGAACAAACTTCAATGGATTTTAATGGGAATGACTTGAATTCTACATCCAGATTCTAAAGTGTATCACAGGATTTCAACTGTGTATCAACTCAAATTAGTTGGAAGAACTCCTGGAGTTTCACATCACAAATTCAAAAAGGTCTATGAAAAATATAGGATTTCAACCAATCCAAAGTAAAAATTTCCCTGGAAAAGTAAAACAAAGGTGACCTTAGCCAATATGCAGCTGCAAACCAACTTATATTAATATAAAGAACACTTGGGAAATATTAAAGTAGAAGGCCAGAATACACATGAAAATTAGAATTTACCTAGATTCTGAAGAAAGTTAGCCTTTATTTCGGCACATTGAACTGCATATGATCTCAAAAAAATTTGTCAAATTTTATGCATCTTCAAGCACATTATGCCAACTTCATAGTTCCCATTTCAAGAATAGCATAACAGACAAAGTCATGCAATACCTTTCAAAACCAAGTATTAATCACCAACAATACAAGATATAGTAGCTAAACCAAGTAATATGACTATCCACCACGCTTGGAAGTAAACATTATTTGTGTTAACTAAAAAAAAACATTATTTTGACAAGATAACAAAAAAAATAGTATCATTAACTTGAAAAGAATGGGGTTCTAAAAGTTGGAGACAGCAAGCGACTATTTGGTCTTAGTAAATTAAGTTACTTGATTAACTAACAAAAGTATAAAATAGGAAAAGAAAAAAAACCAAACTGATTACTCAATAGCAACTTATTAAATATCAAAGGGCATGGATATTGCGGTTACCTTAGGCTATCCCTATACTTTTATGTTGTATTGGTCATTTATCCGTAGAGAGAAAATGGATGGTATTTTTCTTTCTTTTGGTTATGGTTTTGATAGTGACTTAACCATTATCTCTATGGAAAGATTAAAAAGTTAACTGTTGCCGGCAACCACGGGAGCATCAATGTGTTGCACATCTGGTTTCAGATTAATTAACAAAATTTGACCTCTAATCTCATGTTTGTGTTAGATGCTAAAAAAACAATGAAATGTCACAGAAAAAGGAAAAACAAGCAGAATTGTATGTGCAACTTGAAAAAACAAAAGCAGAGGAGAAATTGGCAATCCCTTTTGCGGTTTAGCGAGAATACTATATCTCGCTCGAAACGAAAGAGAAGAAATTGGTAATCCTTTTGCGGTTTAGCGAATACTAAACCATCGCGAGTTTCTTTAAACACCTCTAATGCAAGTCGGATGTCGTATCTAAAATAACAAACTCAAAATCCATACGAGAGATGAAACAAGCGAAATACAAGACTAAACGATTAAAAGAGCAAAACAGAAGCGTAATAATATATCAGCAATTAGCCTAAAATTATAGCTTCAAGAAAACCTTAATCTTCAAAACTGAGTTAAAACCTAACCCTAGAATTAAAACCTAATCCTAAAGGAAGAGGAAGCTGTCGAGAATAACCACCTTAAATGGCTAGAAACTGAATAACTAAACATAGAAATTTCACATAACTATATTAATCTTTAATAGTTGGGAAAATAGTACCAAACAGGGGGAAAAAATACCTCTGATGGTGTATTTTCGGCTGGACAGTGGGTGACGACGGCGGCGGAGGCACCAGGCTAGGGACGACGGACGATGGGTAGAGAGAGAGAGAGAGAGAGAGAGAGAGAGAGAGAGAGAGAAAAGAGAACGGTGAGGAGAGAAAGAGTGTGAAATGAGAAATGGGGAAAAATAGAGTAATGGGTACTGTGATATTAATTTGATTCTTGACCTCGTGAGGTCGCTTAATGTAATTTAATTATTATTTATTTTAAAATGTTCCGACCTCGTGAGGTCGCTAATGTAGAATTTTTTTTTAATTATGTATTCCGACCTCATGTGGTCGCCCAATTAATTATATATTTAATTTCTTAAAAATACTTACCGACCTCGTGTGGTCGATGCTTGTTTTGCGAGGTCGAGTTTGCGACCTCGTGAGGTCGGTAACGTATTTTCGGAATTTATTATTAAATTAGCGACCTGTGAGGTTGGTTTTTGTAAAATAAAAATTATAAAATAAAAAACCATGCTTATACCGACCTCATGAGGTCGTTTTTTTTTTCGACCTCATTGAGGTCGTTTTTTGTAGGTCGCTTTTCAACAGTTTTTTAGTAGTGTGAATGGGTGCACCAACAAAAAGAATTCGATGATGGTTTGCACCTACAATTTTTCCCCAAAAGTAAAATTTATTTACAAATATCCCGCTATTGGTGTACTAAAACTAACAAGTCTTACAATCGATAAAATGATCATTACGTTGTGGTCACTATAACTGACACCCCAAGATTTCACGGTTGCGACCCTTTTTTTCGTGATCGCAAAGAAGAAAACCAGTATTAGAAAATTTGTACTTTTTATATTATTTCAAATGCGCTAAAACACCCCTAAGCCCCTTCGATCACAAACCAAACGTACGACGGGGTCGAAATTTCACTACAAGTTGTCACGACACTCTTCTGGAAGAGCTCTTTAATATATTTAGATTGATACAAGTAAAGTCCAATAGGCTGCAAAATAACTTCTAAGACCAAGGAAATAATGTAGATTATTGGGGTCACTAAGAACAAAGCAAGATCTCAAGCGAGCAATGAGGGGTTGAACCAGTGAAAATTTGACCCAATAATGACGATATCATCCACATAAATGTAACAAAATAATTTGTCAATGTCGCGAGCCAAGAAGAAGAGAGAGTTTTCAAAGTTAGCACCCGAGAAGCCAATTTCACGTAGGAAATGTGTGAGACATTGATTCTAAACACAGGGAGCCTTTATAGTTCAACTCTAGTTATTGTCTATGCTGTGGAAACAACTATCAAACAAAATCGAAACTAAATTTAGAAAAGCTTGCTTTTTTTGCTAAATTTTTTGAAAGAAAAGGGAACCTAAAACTTTAAGAAACAAGAAAAAGCCTGCAATGTGGACTAAGAAACGTAAAAAATCTTGAGAAGTGGACGTTTCCAACTCTAAAAGAGTAGATAAAAGCACTACAATGGAAAATCATCGATTTGTGGAAGATGGAGTCATGGAAGATGGGAAGGAGAAGAGATTGCGGTTGAAATTAATTTAGCGAGACAAATATATTTGAATTTGAGTGAAAAATGATACTATTTCTAAAATTAAGCCGACAAAAGGGGCTGCGGATAGCCCAAATCTGCTACTATTGGTGAAATATTGCTATGATTTATAAATATGGAAAAATGCCTATATGTTTGGTAATATTTTGTCTTATATAGTTACTAGTGACATTTTGGCAATATTAAGAGTTAAATTTGCCATCCTTTTCAGTCCGTTCTTTTTGGCATTAAGTTATTGGAAAAATAGTTCAACATTTTCTGCAAATTCTTAAAAATAAAATCATAATTTGAGAGTTAAAATTTTCTTCTTCTAGAATTTCTTTTTGTCTTATTCTAGAGTTGCTTTTTGTTTTCAAATAAACGCATGATATGAAAACACCTCTTCCTTTTATTTTAATGAAAGTTTTTTAGAGTATACACTTCAATAAGTCAAATTGAGTGACTATATGTAGGATTAACTTTGCTTATTTTTTGTGAATTAAATCAACATATATTAACCAACCAACTTATCATAGAAAGATATTTTGATATTCAAGAAATGCTAATATAATTTTCACACATAAGTAAAGATACTATGATTTGTTTATAGCGGAGAAGTGACAGACATATACATGCAAAATGTGCAGCAAAACGATAAATCAGTTAGCAGGAGTCTACAGATGAAGCTTATCATTTATTTACAAATTCTCTTCTTTATTTTGTTTTGCGTATTTCCACCTTTGTTGCAATTATATTTTAATTAATTTTGAAGCTCAAAACAAAGTATGTTGGGTCATTCTCTTGTTTAGACATTCCTAGAAGAAAAAAATAAATGCAAGCGTCAATTTCAAGCTGAAAGTAATAAATAACAGTAAACTACTATATCCTCAAACCATTACTGATAACAAGCTCATTATATAAGAATCGATAGACTGGTCATGAGAATGCCTAAAGTCCAAAACCTCTCGAGGAATGTCATAATCAATGGTAGTACTGGAGTCTATAGTTTTTGATTCAGCAAATAACGTTCCAAATTTCTGTTTTAATTAACCATTCCATAAGACGGAATCATCAAACATTGAATATGTGCAACATCAAATGTGTCTTAATATCTTAATACATTTATTGTATCATAGTGCAATATGTGGAAGTCCAAAAAAAAAAAAAAAAAAAAAACTAATAAGTCTCATACTCTTTTCTTTAACTTGAAAAAGTAAACCTATATTGAATGCAATTCCATAACGTTTACTGTAACTTAATATTTACAAATAGTTATTCTCAATTATTAAAAATATAATAGCATGTTTTCATAATACCACACAAAATTATGTATCCAAGGAAAGTGGAACTTATCTAATAAGTATTAGTTTTTAATATTGATATTATTTTCTGTATAACAAAATATTTGGCTTTTATTAGTGGGATCATCATAAATGGAGTAAAAGTTGTGATGGCACTTTTAATCATTTTTCAAAAGATATTAAGTAAGATTTTAGATTAATATACAATTTAGGTTTGATTAAATTACCCAAAAAATCTCATATCTGATGCAACGTACTTCTTTTGTCCCAATTTATATGGTAATTTTTGTTTTTCAAGATTTAAACCATGTGAACTTTGGTCAACATTTTAAAATGTATTTATTGATCATATTGATATGATAAGAGTTGCAACTTGCTGTATTTAATTCAATTTAACTTAAAATCATATCAAATCAACTCTCCATAAATAAAAAGTATCACACAAATTGAGGTAAAGTTATCACGTGACATTATTGAGAAAAACTTTAAAAAGAAATAAGTACCACAAGAGGAGTTGGAGATTGTAGTATGTGCCTTACAAAATGTCTCAAAAGTTGGTCTTATTTACAAAATTATATGGTGGCAATTGAAGCAATATGAAATTAACTCGAGAGTAAAATAAAATGGGACAATAAATCTAAAAGTTGGACAACACATGTCAAGCTTTCAATGGAGGATGCAAGTTTGTGAGAACGACAAAACCCCAACATTCTCATTTCTATATAGTAGTAATGTGGTGTGATTTTCTTATTTGAAAATTATGTAAATAGGTTCCCTCAGTTAAGTGGGGCGTGAAAAAGCATTGGATTTGGGTCTATATGATTTTATTATTGATTTACTTTACTTATTGAATGGTTAGTGTTAGTAGAGGCCAATTTGCACGATTGTTCTTATTCGGGGGTGATCTTTAATTTTTGCCCCTCAAATTGCTAGTCTTTAATTTTTGTCCTTCACTTAAAATACTCTGAAGTTCTAGGTTCGAACCCTAACTCAGTCAAAAAAAAAATTCGTTAGGCAGAGTTTCGTTGCAAATTAGGCCTATTCGGACAAAAATTAGGACTTAAGGCCTTACTTTTGTAGAATTCCAGCAGAGTAATTTTTTTTTTTTTTTTTTTGCCTTAAGGTAAACCTCTGCCTTAAGGAAAAAGAAAAAAAAAATTTTAAGGCAAATTTTGCCTTATAAGGCAGACTTTTCGCGAAGCCTTGCCTTACATTTTTTCTTTTTACTGAGTGGCGGTTCGAACCTAGAACCTCGGGATATTTTCGGCCACTTTTTCTAGATAAGAGAAAAAAATAAACACCACCAATTTGTGGGGAAAAAAATTAAAGACCAGCGCCTTTGAGAGGTAATCCATGCAAAAAAAATGGTTAGTAGCATGCTTAGACCTATTAATAAAAATTGGAAAATATTAGGACAATAAGAGGTGAATGAAAATTTTTAAGCCCCTTTAATTGCATATGTTTTACTTACTATCAAATAAATTTACCTTTTTTTCGAGAAAATGGCCGTAATTACTATTATATATAAGAGAGGGTCTCAAAGTTTTGTAGTCCTCACATAATTTTTTTTGTCTATTTTATCCCTAATTACAGTTTTAATTACTAAGTTTTCATCCATTTTGGTAAATTTGAATAACTTTATGGGTTTCTTAAATGCTATAAGGAATGATGATGTGGATTGGAGTGATAGTGACATCATAAAAGATCTATTTATTCAACCAAATTTAAAATTAATTCAAAAATTATTGTCTTTCTTTTATGTGGAAATGATTATTAAATTTGTTTCAAAGTATCTTTTTTCCTATGAAATTATAGACAAGTAAACAAGTTTTCATGACATTCCCTTTCTACCTAAGTGCTTAATTATAAAATTAAAAAATATTTTTCATAAATAACTAAAATTTTTGAAACAGTAAATAAAAAAATGCAGTTAAGCCCTCTGAATAATAACAAGATAGGGTTGCTCATATGGAAGCACCCACCTCCAACCTGAAGGTAAGCCTGTCAAGTGGGCCGGGCTGGGCCATATAAACATGAGTCACATGGGGCCGGGCCATAGTTAGTGGGCCGGGTTGGAGGAGGGAAAGGGGTGTCTAGCCCAGCCCCCTACCCGGGTAGGGGTACATTGTGGGCTAAGTGGGCCGGGCTGGATTTTAATTATTTTAAAAAAAAATCTAATACTAAAATTTATTAAGTTTGATACTTTAAAATCTAGTTGTTGTCAACTTTATTTTAACCATCAAGTTCCTTAATTATACTTTGGCCCTATTTTCAATCTATGAGATACCAATCCTTCTTCTCCATATTGTCTCACTATTCCCTACTCTCCTCTTTCCCTAAATTTCCTACTCATCTAAATATCTCTCTCTCTCTTCTTCTAACTTCCAAGTTCAAATTTCAAAATTTAGATTTAATGGATAATGATAATCCTTCACCTCCTATAGGTCAGAAGATCAATTTCAAGTCGGTGTGGTTGCATTTTGAGCGAGTAGACGAGGAACATGTTAAATGTCAACATTATGGTCAAATATATCTCCATAAGTCCGAACCGGTTTTTGGGGGTACTGGTCCGTTACATAGGCACTTGGACAAAGGCACAAAATTGAACTTTAAAGTTTAACTATTCTTTAAATTTCTCCATTGATGCTAGCGTTTTGAACTTTTCATTTGTAATAAGTTAACCGTTCAAGTTTGTATGTTTTGAATTTGCAATGTTATCAATTTAAGTTTGAAGTTTTATTTTAAATTACTTATGTAGTCTTGGATCACATTCTCAACTTTTTATAATTTTAGCACTTAAATAGCCGTTAGAGTCTTCATTCCAACAACATATTCAAGATATACACAAATATACCATTAACATATACAAGATATACACAAATATACCACTTTAAATAATTTTTTTAAAAAAAAAATTAATTCGAAGTGGGCCGGGACCGTGGGCCCTGGTGGGCCGAACCGGGCTATTGGTGACCAAGACTCTCGGCTAAATGGCATGTCCCCGGCCCCTAATTTTTCCACTAGCCCAGCCCACCACCCTCTTACCGAGTTGGGGGGAGGGGGCGGTTATGGGCCGAGTTAGGTGGGCCGGTCCCGAGCCAACCCGGCCCAATTGACAGGCTTATCCGAAGGTTGTGGGGTCGAGTCACCAAGGGACTAAAAGAAGAGGAGCTCCTGGGGGAGGGGAAAATTTTTTTTTTAAAAAAGTTCTCCGAATTATAATAAATTAAATAATTCAAAATGAGAGTGATCATTTCACATTTTTGAATATTGGATTTTTACAAAAGATGAAATAATCAACATTTTGTATAATTTAGGACAAGTGGTTAGTTAAACGTATACTGAAAATACATCGTTTAAGAAATTACAATATAGATTTCTTTAAAAAGTAAATTAAATTAAGAAAAATTTAAAAAATACATCATTTATTAACATACATTTTTTTAAGCACAAGGAAAGATTAGAGTAAGAAAAATAAATTACTTCATTACCTTTTCAATTCCTTTTGCCGTTTGAAGACTTTTAATTATTTAATTTTAAATACTATCCTTATTTTAAAATTTTAATATAGTTTGAGCCCGGATTTAACACGAGCCAAATGGCACTAGTATCTTTGTACAAATGGAGGTCATCTGTGGACAAGACTCTAGGATGTCGGGAAAAGCAAAAGAGTAATACATTAGGATTTTATTTTATTATTTTTATTTTGGATTGTAAATATTTTGAACCTATTTTGTGCGCATGGTTGGAGCCTGTGAAATTTGTCCATTTTTTTTAACCTATAAAGCGACCATGCTAAAATCACTTAATTCGGGGCTATCTAACACTTTCACCTCGTCAGCAAAACTCCTTATCTGAATAACTGAATTCTCTTGCGCAAATCAATTTCGAATCATATTAATCCAAAAGAGACATTTCACTATTTTAAAATGAATATCAAATAGTGACTTTGGTACATCAAAATTAATGTCTAATGGGGACTCCTTTTAAAATAATTTCCCTTTATAAATTATGTTAGCTGACAGAAAATGTTGGATCGAGTAAACTCCCACATTGGTAGTAGCTACTTATATGGGGTAAGGCCTTTTGGAAGAAATCGTGCAAGTTTGGTCCGAAGCGGATAATATCACCCCGTACATTAATTGCCTTCTTTTGGGGTGATCTCTGATTTTTGCCTCTTAAATTGCTGGTTTTTAATTTTTGTCCTTCGCTTAAAAAGGTGTCCGAAAATAACCCGACCTTCTAGGTTCGAATCCCTGCTTGGTCGAAAAAAAAAAAAAAATCGCAAGGCAAGGCTTTTGCAAAAAGTCTGTCTTATGCGGCAGACTTTGCCTTAAGGCATAACTAAAAGTCTGCCTTATAAGGCAAAGTCTACCATCTCCGATAAACTTATAGTTACACCTTAAGGAAAAGTCTGCCGTCTCCGGCTAGGTTTTATGTAACTTCGCCCGAATAGGCAGAGGTTCATCGAAACCTATGCCTTGCGAAATTATTATTATTTTCGACTCTGTTTGGTTTCGAACCTAGAACCTTGGGGTATTTTCAGCCACCTTTTTAAGCGAAGAGAAAATATTAAAGACCAACGAATTGAGGGGCAAAAATTAAAGACCAGTCCGTATGAAGGGAAATCGTGCAAATTGCCCCACACCGTATAGTATTCTTGGACCATTTAGCCTAATAACTAGACTATGATTTGACATGACGAGTATGAAGATGGCAGATTGTGTCATGAGAACCGGCTTAGTACCTTTGCTTGTCTATGGGTTGGTTTACGACATTTACCCATAGCTTTGAAGACGCATACACATCCTTTAGACTTTGGTGATCATAAGCACCTTGACAATATGAGTGACACAGAGACACGTTGAATCTCTAACCCGTGAATAATGATAATCAGTAACACTTGGAACTTAGTTCGAGGAGGAGATTGTTAGGTGTACAAACAAAGTCCCACATTGGTAGCTAAAAAGAAAAATGAGCTATTTATAGGGTGTTGAATACTTTGAATGGTGTGAGGCCTTTTGGAGAAAACAGTGCGGACTTGACTCAAAGCGGACAATATCACACCATATTAAGAGTATTCTTAAATCGTTTAGCCCAAAAGAGAATTCCTTTGATTTTTAAAATAAAAATCTCTTTTTAGGAGTTAAAGAGGTGTGACAAACGCAAGTTACCTTACATAATCGTCTTATAATTCATTAATAATTATGTTATCAATATTTACCTTACCGTTTTTTAGTACTATTCATGGATTATAATTCATGTACTACAATTCTCGTGTTGCTATCTTAGACAAGCGTGCTTGTGTTTTCGATGGTTGCATAGCCCACATGTCTCCATGTGGGCCTCCAAATGCTACGATTCTTAAATCACATGTCCATGACAACCCCCGCCCCCCACCTTCCACCCCGCCCTCACCCCCCACCTCCCCCTCCAATTTTCAGTCTAGCAAATATCCGTTAGAAAAATCAATCAAGGATGAGTGTGAAATGTGAATGTTGCAATTTTTGTATAAAGCATTTGTTATTTTATATTCTTTTAGTACAAAACCATGTGACTCTACAAAAATATTGATGAAATTAGACTTTGACCCACCTTTCCACGTCCTTTGACCAATCGCGATCAGATGCATGTTTCATGGAGATACGATCAGGAAGTTGAGTAATACTTACCAAAACCGTAATGTTAGTAATTTAATTTTTGTTTTAGGAAAACAAGAAATATATGTACTTTTTTTCAAAATTAGTGGTGTCCTAATTAAGTGAGACGTTTCAGACTTTCAGTAGAAATAGACGGTTGTTTAAACAATTATTTTTTATAATTAAAGGTATTGATTATTTTCACGAGGTGTGCAAAACCCTTAAATGACAGATAATATGGTCCTAATCTGGTCAAATTTATTTGTTCAGTTTCTTATCTTCCATGTTGCAGAGTATGTAAAGAAAAAGAAAAAAAGAGATCCCATGCGTTATTAATGTGAGGTGGAACCCCGTTCGTTTTACCCATAGTGGCAAGTTTAATCGATATATGTGCTTGTGACTTTTATTGGAGTACTTATGAATTAATTGAGGTGAGCATAAAATGCTCTGGATACCATCGTTGCTGAAAAAACAAATGAATTAGAGAGACAATACAAGAAAATTGAGCAGCAAATACTTATTACAATTATGATTGAACTAACAATCCTCATCAATACACAGTTTGTGAAGTCCCCGACACAAGAACAGACAGAAGGTTCAAAAAGTTTAACAGCATATATGCAACGAATTTAGTCATTATTCAACTATAGTTTACTAGTACAATAAGCAGAATCTGAGTTATGTATGGATCAGGGTGGATCCTATTCTTGACTATAAATCTATCACGTTAGTTACAAGTTTGTGTTAGCTTACTATCGACAATATATGTATGAGATAATGATTAAAAACACACTTGAACTATCATTTTTTCACGAGTTTTACACTTCAACTATTAACTGTTCTCTTTTTCTACATTAACTATCATCATCTATGTATTAAAAACACACCTAGTTGATAGTTTAGGTAGGAAAAAGAAACAACTGATAGTTGGTCTAATCAGCTTCGAGGTGTGCTATCATACATAGATAGTGATATTTCAGGTAGGAAAAGAAAACAAATGATAGCTGGGGTATGAAACTCGCAAAAAAGTGATAGTTCAGGTGTGTTTATGACTATTAACTCTAAACGTATTGATGTTGTGCTATAGTCACTTTACTCAAAAAACAAAAAAACAAAAAAGTTTGATGCACTAGCTTGCGCTATGCGCGCAATCCAGGATAGGGGAGGGCCACATTATAATTAGGTCAAAGATTGTTTCGACGGCTTAAACTTGTGACCTCTTGGTCACAAAACGGCAACTCTTACCGTTGTCCCAAAATTCCCTAACAAGAAAATGAAAAAAAAAAAAACTAAAAATTCTTAAAATTAAATAGATCAATACTTTTTTCCAAACTTCTTATTCAACTAGGTAATTTAATTGGGATATTTGACTGAAGAATTAAGTCATCAATAGGATCAGCATCAAAACAAAACTCCAAATGGAGATTTATTTTCATGCATGTGGTGGTTCAGCTGCAGCATCTCAATTAAGTTTCAAATTGAGTCTAAGCAGCATCATTAAAAATTATTATACACTTTGAAAATTGGTATTTTCTGACTCAAGCACCGTACATAAGCACTTGCAAGAACGTTATTATTCCCAATTTCCAATTAGTTTAATAGTAATAATCTTCTTTTTTTCAAAACCAACAAGGCAGTATTCAATTCATTCAAGAGATGTCCCAAGTACAACATCATCTGTAAGACTGTAACCCATCTTGGTAATACATATTTCCGAAAAAGAAAAAAATTATGTAGAAGCGAAATGGAAAATTCAGCTAAACTATCAGCGATTATTTTATTCTTTTATATAACCATTCGATATCTGGAATCCATAGTTCGATTAATTTAAATTTGTGTCTCATAGCCCTATTTAATGAAGTGCTCTCTATGATTGATCCATTTCCAAGGGAACAAGATGAGAAATTACGTTCCAAGATTTAATTTAGAAATATATACAATATTTAGAGTACATGTGCCTTCACAAGTAGCATGAATCTCCCAAGAAGCATGAAGTCCAAATATATAATACACCTATATAATTTAGCTATGATCCACATATAATGTAAGGCACATTATTAATGATCATGAAATCGACCCAATATGTGCAAAATCTTGGTTGAAATGTGAAATTGTATATCTTCTCAATTTTCTCATAAAGATATGGAGACATCATGCATGGAGATAAAGGATAAAAAGGTAAAGAAAAATGCAACTCATTAAGTTGGATGCCAATGAACATGTACAAGTTGAGTGACAACTTATATTAATGGAATTGTTATATGATGTTCCCTAAACATAAGATTTGATTTTATCAAATTTTCTCTTCCGATCCGTTCCCTATCCTGCAGGATTTCATTTCGAAGAAAAAGAAACAAACAAAAAAAAAATGTATACAAATTACTCTATTGGTGCTGTTTGACTGACATGGGAATTTTGAAATTTGTTTGATACTTAACTTGAACATAAGTAAACTACTACTAATACTCTTTCAATAAGGTTCACAATTAATCACGTTAATTTTCTGAAGAACATGTCATCAAGAATAAATTGAGGCTAAAAGTATTAAATATTCTTAGAAAAATGAGAAATGATGATCTCTTTTGGAATGAACATCCAAGAAGGTGATCAAAAACATTTGGAATATTAATTAAGGACGAAGTAAATACTGTCATATGTATATATAAAAATAAATAAAAATTAAAAAAAAGTGAGTCCTTTGTCAGCATGTAAAATAAAAGGGAATTATTATTATTTAGGAGGTGAAATTATTTTTCTTTTCTTGGCTCCAAGTATAAGAATTTTATGTGATTATACGGTTTTGACTTATGATAATTTTCAACAATTTTAAATACATAAATTTTATTTCTCAAACTCAAGAAGATGAAGTCCATATCGATGTGTTGCAAATGCAATAACATCAAACTAGTTGGAGTTGGCTACATGAATTCCTTATCATCCATGTTATCACTCCATACGAAATTAAATTTATTGATCGCCATAATTTAAACTCTATTTTAGTATTATTGGACCTCTATTTTTTCACATAAAATAAAATGATAAATATGAATATTCACACATAGCCTCAAGAATTGTAACCCTGGGATGCCCTGCACCAGGGTATAAATCCAAGAGAAGAAACACAAGCTTACAGCTCATAATTCTCAAATAATCATTGATCGTACCATAGTTTTAATTTGACTGTTCTTTAAGTTCGTGAATCTCTAGCTTCAATAATAACCTCGACTTCACCAATTCACACCATCAAAAAAACGGTAATTACAGTAGTTCCATCAATATTACTACCCGTTTTTAAAAAACTAAATTACTTCCTCCGTCTCAAATTACCGGTCGTGATTTTATTTTACACGCCTCTTAAAAACATTAGTTCGGAGAGTTTTTCTTAAACTATTTTACCATTCGTTGAGCTTTGAACAACTATAACATCACCCTATATATAATTGAGTTGTTTGTAGTCTTCAAGAACAAAACTACTATGGATAAAATGGAAAAACATAATTAATTTTATCTTGAACCTCTAAAATGACAAATAATTTGAGACAACTATTTTTAGAAATCATGACATATAATTTGTGCCCTAGGGAGTATTATTTATCTCTAACTCTTTAAACATCTCACTTAATTAACAATCCGCTAATCAAAACATTAAGCTAAATCTTGAAAAGAATGTGCAAAAATGACTCTTTATTTTTCTAAAACGTCAAATATTATAGAACGGCAGAATGGAAGTGAAAAAAGAAAAAGAATAAGGTTCTATGAGTCTGAAAAAAGAAAGATTAGTTCGAATTTGAAAGAAACTAGACTAACAAACATTGGATACTCTACTACTTCTAATGGTTAATTAATTTGTTGAATTAATAAAATTAAAATCTCACGACAAGACACACTGAGAAAAAAAGCATCTCACAGAAATGCAGGAACATAGAAATCACCATATCATTGTCCGTAGAAGAAGTGAAACACATATATAGGTAATCTTCAATAATTTTAATGAGTCACTGACCATTTTGAGAAAATGACATCGAAATTTCAACATCATTTTGTATAGTAAGGGTCCAATTTCAAATCGATCCTTTCACATTTCCCATCAACCTTCTCACCACTTTCATATTTTTTTTTCTCATCCGATATTTGATATTCATTTTAGGTCTCAATTAATTCGAATTGTGCTGTAAAATCTTACTATGGTGATAAAATATTTTATAAAAGGCGACTTCATATCCAAGTTTAAACCTAACACCACTTTAAATAATAGAAGAGTATTTATGACTACTACAATGTTTGATGGTTCCAACACTTCCTCACGGGCATGCGTACTTTGCCCTTCACCAGAAATTTAAATATTCCATCAATTGTCTAATATTAATCGTTTTAACAAATTAAATTCGCTTAAAATAATTTACATAAAAAAAAGCCATTTATTACTTTTCGATTCCTCCACTTTTTTACAAATAAAATTAAATTTGAACACCATATGGAATAGACAGAACAGTATTGCATGTAGCACCATCAATTTAGAATTGCATCTTCATAAAAGTTTATGATCTCCATAAGGATGAAGTATCACATCGGTTCAAGAAAAAAAGCCAATGAAGTTGTGCCACAACAGCATTAGTTGATCATACATATCATATGTATATGTATAGAGTTTGCATGCTATAGAATCATAGCAAAGAGTTAGATGTAAGCATTGATATATATGGCGCTATAATATACTTTAAATAAAAGAAGCACTCGTCAAACCAAATTCAAAATTGAAAAAAGAAACTCTACAAATTGTCACTATTGTCCTTCTTTTCCAAAAAATTTAAATCTATGAAATAAGTAAGAGCCTGTTTGAAGCAGCTTATAAGCTGTTTTTTTAAAGTTAAGTCAAACGGGCCAACTTATTTTTTGGCTTATTTTAAGCAAAAAATGGTTTATAAGCTGGTCAACCAAACACTCAAAAAAACTAAAAACAACTTATAAGCTGTTTTCAGCAACTTATAAGCTAAGCTAAACTTATAAGCTAAGCCAAATGGGCGCTAAATTTAAACCACTCTGCATGACAAGAGGTTAGACATAGACCCCACTAATTTTTAATAATAATTAAAAAGTGAATACATGAAGGAGAGGTTAGACATAAACGTCCCCACAGTTTGAGTTAAAAAGTAAATAAATGAAAAGGAAGGTTATAATGTTGATGAATCAGAATTTTGTTAACCGCTATAAATAAATGCCAACTCCTTTGCTTCATTTTGTCTAGCCTCTTTGAACAAACTTTTCACACTCTTCCCTTCTACCATTCATACATACACAAATTGGTTTACACTCAAAAAACAAACCCCTCTCCTACTTTAGCTTCTTAGGAAAATCTTGAGAATTAACCCTCTCTTCTTGTTTCATGAAAGTTCACTAGAGCGAGATTGGATCAACATCATAAAGCAACTCGAATCCGAGGAGAAAGATAGAGTCATTGTTGTTCTGACAACAGTCAGAACACGTGAAGTGAGGGCGTGGTTTCATTGAAGGCCATAACAATAATGGAGTATTACATGGATGAGAAATGGAAACTATCAAATGAAGATCCTAATAATCATTCTTACAATTCCTCATCCAAGTCATCTCTAAGGAGGAGCTATTCACAACATTGTCCAACAAGTTCAGATCCTCCTCTCCCAAGGAGTTTTTCACAAAAGACTAGTTCTTCTTCCAAGTCTAGGCTTTCAAAGAGTTCATCCCAAAGGTCTACAAATTTCAAAAGCAAGGTTAAGGAACAAAAGGCAAAGTTTTATATCGTAAAGAGGTGCATCGCGATGCTTGTACGATGGAACAAGCATGACAAGCACAGAGATTCCTGAGAGCAACTGTACTTAATTTTAGCGATTGAACTTTTCTCAGGTCACCACGAATGGCTAGCTCTATTTGCAGCGATTTTAGTTGTCACAAAAAGTCTGATTTCTTGTAGTGAGAGTAATGATTAGTCAATGTATTTTGTGCAAGGAAGAGTACTCTTCTATTAATTTTCCTTCTACTTGTATTTGGATCAGATTGTAACTTGAACAGGGAGGGCAGTGAAACTTCAAGAGTGTACCACATTGCAAATTAATTAAAAATTGTAATATATGATAGTATAAGTTTTTGATTAAATTATTTGCATTATTGAGTTCTGTTAAAAACCGTGTCACATGGTGTAACTGGAAAATAAGTTGTTATTGTCTGGCCCCTATTCAAGAAAGATTCCTTTTTAGCAATTGGAACTACCAATTATAAGAGACATGACAAACTATATCTGCCTTGAAATGGTCACCATTTGTCCCCTTAGAATCAGTAAGAGGTGGCAGCATATATACATTATATGATAACAAAATCACACATCACTCCATTATTGAATTTGAAATTACTCTTTTCACCTTTAGTTCATTAATCGTGAGTAGGAAATTAGGAATCAACCCTCCCCTTTGTAAGGATATTCATCATATTTCACTTTTTCTTTCTAGAAGGTGAGTGTATGCTATGGAGGTATCCTTTAGGAAACAATATAGGAGAAATTCTAGCCTAATAACATTCGGCCATATAGTTTACAAAATATGTATATAGTGTAGACAGTGTATAGTCTATACTAAATATACATATAATATACATATTATACACAACATATACATATCTATACACAGCATATACAACCGAAGTGTATAGAAAGTGTATACTTCAACCATATTTGATAAACTAGATGGCCGAAGAGTACATCTATGTAAGTTTCCCAAGAATATATCCGTGTGAGATGAACATTTAAGAAAGTCAAACGCTGAAAATAATTTCCTTGAGATAAAATATATTTCACCGCACCAAAAGAAAAAAAGTTTTAACTTATAATGCTAATAGTACTTTAAATTCTTTTACACAATAAGTGTATTTTAACATGTTAGGATAGTTATATGCTCTACTTTCCACTGATGTTTGATATATTACATGTGAAATAACTACACATTATCCAGTGAATATATACAAATTATGCTTTTACTCAAGACTTTAAGCGGCACAATATATGATGTGTATATAATGTCGTAGCATCTCTAATTTCTTGGGGTGGTTCAACCTGGAGCATAGCTATCTTTGGTAAAGGGGTTTAATTGAATCCTTTTCGCTGAAAATTATATTTGTATAAAAAGGGTAAAAATATAACATCATAGTATCTCTCCTTAACATAGGTTTTTAGTGTGACGTTTTTTAGATTTGTCTGAACTCTTTACTCAATTTTCTGGCTATGCCACTGGATTCGACCATGATGAATAGCTTAGTTTAAACAGAAAGCCACATTGCATATACATTTTCCTTCAAAAGCCATATTGCATATACATTTTCCTCATTGAAGGAAAGAACTTTTAACATATTAAAGGAGTGAACTTCTTACAATATATGTTTGCTTCCTTTAAAAATCGGTAGAAGGCAAAGTTAGATAACCCAATATGCAATATATCAATAATTCCAAAAATGAGTATAACAACGACTTATAAATATAATTTCTTCCTATATTTTATTTTATGTGACATTTTTGTAATTTGTTCTAAGAAAGTAACACCTTTTTATAATTGAAAATAATTTAAGCTTTAAAATTCTCGTTTTACCCTTAATAACATTATTTTATATATAGCAATACCAGCGACATAATATATTTAAGATTACAAGTTTCAAGAAAAGAAAAAAAAATTCTTAATATTGTGTCCAATCAGACAAATTCACATAAGATTAAACGAAGAGAATGATTGTTATGATATTATGATTTAGGAGTTAGGTGCATTTCCGGATGAACTTTCACTACTAAAAGAACATGAATTAGCAACGTACAAATTTTATAGCTAAACAACAAAATTCGTCACTAATCATATTTAGCAACAGAATAGCGATGAATTATCAAAAATTTCTATCGGCAAAGAGCAATTTAGAGATGAATTAGCAACGAATTTCGTAATTCACATTTATTTTGTAGTGTCGGACTATCATAACTAAGTTCATGCATAAGATATAATTGAGTGTTTTTATTCAAACTAATCTTTATTTTTATGGTTTACATGATTGTCTTTTTGGCTCCATATTTTTCATGTGTTGATAATATTAGGGTAATTTTAACTTGTTTGATATTTTTCTAAGTGTACGTAGTGCCATATCGGGGGGGGGGGGGGGGGGGGGTTGTGGATCCTGATGTACATGTTTCTATTCTCTACTAATTATAGCAAAGACACATGCAGATTTATAATTTATTTGAAATGGATTCGACTTTGAAAATTCTTAATACTGAACATATTGAACTTTTGCAAAACATCATCTTTCCTTTCAAATTGGTTGCATATTGATGAATATGACTTGTGATAGCACAATAAATTAGAAGATCTCTTCTCAAGAAATTTGTTTATAAAAATACAATAATCAATTCTGAACTGAAAAAAATACATCCACACATAATTCAATTTTAGATGAAACAAAACAATGGAATTAACGAGTTAAAGCCAGTAAATTCAAGAAAATTATGAATATTCACTTAGTCCCATATCATGACAACAGCAATAACCCCAACACCTAGAAGCACAGCAACAAACTTGAAAAATTGAGTGTCAAAATAACATTTGTTTTGTGGTTTAAACCCTTTTGCTATAAGGTGATTGATTGCCACATAAATGAAAACCCCACATGCAAGTGCCATTGAAATAGCGTAAGTCCAATCAGCTGTACGTCCTTCACTTGTTGCATCAATTGCAATTCCTATACCTACACCTATAGGACTTGAAATAGCAAAGGCAAAAGAGTAAGCACAAGTGAGTAGAAATGGCCTCTTTGGTATCATCCTTAGAAGTGCAATGCCCATTGCAATGGCTGCAAATATCTTGTGTAATGAAATTGTCCATAGGTTTCTCCATGCTTCTCCCTTTGTAGCTGAGATAATTGAAGAATGCAAATTAGAGGATTATATATAAGCCATAAAAGTACTTTATCGACGATAATTTCTTTTGTTCTGAGTTTAACCATCCGGTATTCAAAGTTCACTACCCAATTAATCGGGTAGGCCTCGGATTTAAGAGCTCTCTACCAAAAAGATCTCCACTTTCAAGGCTCGAACCTGACACTTCTGTTGAAAGACGAAGGAATGCTAACTATCCCGCCACATCCCTTGGATTTGAGATTATGAGAGATGGTCACAATAAGCAAATAGATTTTACAAAATAAATATAAGATGCAACTAAAGAAGTAAAACTCTGGTTTTATTTTTGGCATAATACATAAACAAGCACTCAAACTTGGCCTCAGATGGCAACTAAACACTCCAACTTTAAGAATGCACATTTAGACACCTCAACTCGTCTCCACTGCTTCAGTTGTACACTTCTACTTACAAAATGATCATCTAGACAACTCGAAAATTTATGTGCAATCAGCATCGGGTGTCCATGAGACACAGTGGGGACAAGTTGAGGTGTCTATATGTGCACTCCCAAAGTTGAGTCTTCTTACCAATTTGAGGCAAATTTAGTCTTGTTTATGTATTCTGCCTTTATTTTTCTATCTTCCATGTAACACATTCCTTAGATGTTCGACGTTAATAACTATTCACAACCATAATGTTTATCGTTAAAAGTTAATAAGATAATGCTCCACATTTGGTTTCTGAAAAGAGCTATAGCTTGAGAAGTGAGCTTGGTGAACAGTGATCTTGCTAGTATGGTCTACTTACAAGCAAAATTGAGTTTGTTTAAGATTTTTGATTTAGTGTACTCATAGTATAGAGAGAGTTTTTACATGACTATCAAGTTAATTGTGCATAAACAAGTAAAATTTCATATTAAACCTAGTATGTTACATGAAAATAAAACATTTATCTGTTATATCCAGTTAATTGGAATGATGGTGTAAAAAATGTTTTACACTGTCAATGTCTATAACTTATAATCAGAATCTCTTGGAAATACTCCCTCCATACAAATATACAATGCATGATGAACAAAAAGTTCATGCTATTGAAATAAAGCAAGAAAGATAAATTTTCAATTCCTTAAAATCATACACTAGTAGGAGTAGTTTATTTACCTGATACTCCAACAGCAATGCCTTCAAAAATAGAGTGGAAACACAATGCAAGAATGAGAAGTATTGTATCACCAAGTGAAGTTGTCTTTAGAAAAGGATTTGTTCCATGTCCCTCCTCAACATTAGTTGACCTTCCTTCTTCTTCCACTTCAACTTTGGACTCACTTGATTCATTTATACCCTTTGTCACAAACATAATAATGCAATCACTAAACATAGTGAGAAGGTAACCTGCCAAAAAATGCATGTCATAAATTATTTTGTTAGAATCACCTAATGAAAAAATTTAAAAAAAATTCACGCATTTTTCTGATTGCAAGGTCCCAAGTAACCGGCATTGGACATATATAGGGAGGGGAACCAAGTTTCTAATTATGTTGCTCTGACACTTGAAAAATGCCTCTAGATACATCTCGGATCCCCAAAAGCAGTGCATTTTGGAGGGTCTAACAAGGGTGGGACGATATTTTTAGAGAGTACAAGCAACATAGGTTGTTGATGGCGTAGCAAAAATGAGTTCAAGGAGAATGAAAAGGAACAACGTTACGATAGTGAAATGAATGTCTTCCCATCACTGATACACTCCTATATCTACCCCATTCTATTATCGAATGAAATTATAAACAAAGTAGATTGGAAAGAATATCCACCAGAATTTAAATGGAGTTCCTCGAAGAGTAAACTCCGGGAAGGTAAAGTAGAAATTAGTATGAGAAAATACATTAAAGTAGCCAAAATATATGAACACGTTTAATTCAATGAAAAGAAATCTTTTTCCCGATCCATTTATTTTCTTAAGACACCATACTCATACTAGACTTCAAAGGAACAAATTTCACTAGAAAGGTTCCTAGTTGTAATATGATGCGGTGATATTATTAAGAGTTTAAGTTGTATACATGAAGTTTTTACACTATCAAGTGACCTAAAGGATATTTACAAGTAAGCCTCCTTAAAATATGAAAATTTATAATTTTAAAAATAAGACAAATTCGTTTGCTACAACACGTAAGTATATACAGTAGTATTCTATTTAGTAGCAAAAAGAAAAAGGAGGCAACCTGCACAAGTCAACATGAAGGAAAAGGGGTACTCTTTCTCCGTAAGTATACCAAAAGTTGAAGCAGAATCACTCAAGAAATGCATCAAAGAAGTCCCTAAGAAAACACCACCAGCAAATTGAGTCCCTAACAACAGAAAACTCTCGTTCCATCGATAAAAATAAGGCGATACGCCACCAGCAAATGTGCTCACAAAGAGTATGATCAAGCAATAAACTTTAACAAGAATCAATCCCCTTGCGCGTAAATTAATATTTGCATCTCCATCTGAATCTGAATCATGATCAGCACCTCCATGACCATTGATAGTGAAAAATTGCAAGAACAAGAATAGGGCTAGTGTTAACAGAGTAGTTGACTTCTTGATGGAAGCCATGATCATTTCTTGTGATTTTCTTGTGCTATGAGAATTAGTTGAAGTTAGTTAATGTATAAGAATTAGGTAAGATTAGACTGAGAATTTTTATGGTAGTAGTATTTTTGCAGTACAAATTTGACTTTTGTATGAGATTGCATTGTACTACAAAAAGATTAGTACAAAGTTGTTTCTTGGCCGGCTCCTTAGGAAGTTGACAACTTGATGGATATTATAAATTACTAGTTCTTCGTCACGTGCGTTGCACGTGTATGCTAAATCATTTAGTACATGATCTTGTAAAATAGTATCAATATTATTAAATTAAAGTATATAATAAATATTTATACACGAAAGAATAAAATACAAACATTTGCGAATGATCAGTGTGGATCGTTGTAAAGTGACTTATTTGTTAAGATCATGTGATTGGATATCATCTTAACCTCTTTTTAAAAAAAAAAACTTTTTTATGAGTTAAATATGCAGTGAATTGTATCTCTCCGAATATTCTTTATAGATGATATTCTTGGTGTATGTTTGTTTCACCCGTTTCAGTTACTTTGTCATGACCAAAATTCTTACTTTTGACATTTATATATCTCATACTAATGAAACCTAAAGTCGATCATGTGAAAAATATACTGTGATAGACAATCCAAACACTGGAGATTAGTTTGACCATATGCTTCATTTATTATCAAATTTTGAAGTTTGACGATCTGAGTTGATAAACTAAGGGTATACTTGGTATTTTAACTCCTAAACTATACAAACATTAGTCAAAAGTAGTAGAACAAAAATTGTAACTGTTAAAAATGTCTATGAGAATGTTATGAAAATTACTTGAAGGAAATAAAATAATATTAATTTTTCAAAACTCATAATAAGAGTTGTGTTGCTATTATTTTCTAACAATAAATAAGAAGAGAGACCAATATTATTTGTAGAGAATGGGGAAGTTCATTGGTTCCAACAACATAATGTATCGATTGAATATTTGAACTCTTCTCTTGTAATTTGAAAAACGGTCTCCTTTCAGATTTGAATATGATTTCACAAGAAAAAATGCTGGGAGCAATAGCAGTGGAGGAATCAGGGGCGTATGTAGCTTTCAAGGTGGGAATTTAATTGAAACCCTAACTTTGGACATGAAGCATAAATTTATGTGCAAAAATTTATTAAAATTACAATAAATGGTAGACATGAATGCATAACTTTTGAAATACAATGGGTTCACTAAGAATCTGGAAAGATTGAACCTATAAAGTTTAAATCCTGGATCTACCCGTGCAAGGAATTGCACATGGAAATTCATATATATTTCTTTTCTGGTAACCTTTTATAAAAAATAAAAGTTTTTTTTTTTTTCTGATTTTAAAAGCTCAGCCAACAATAGCTACGGTTGCAAACCAAATAGAACGAAAAGTTGTTAGTTATTAATATGAAGGGTCACACTCACACCTTTTCGAATTAATTTGGTATTTTTAAATAAGTACGATAGTTAAATTAATTAGTAGGGTAAATAAGCAATTCAAGATTTTAGTTTAGGGGTTCCTACTTATGTAATTTTATTACGTATTGAAAAACTTGACTTCATACGAACTCTGGACATGAAAGATTATATTAAAAAAAAATCAACTTGCCCAAATCAATTTAATAATAATCAAAATAAGAAGTAGAAGAAAGTACAATGAAACAAGAATGAAAAACCTAACTTTTAGTTTGTAACATCTGTAACAATATATCTTAAATAACAAAGGACTCTATAACCCAAAATGAAACACTAACATCACATTCTATCTTACTCTATTCTTGGGATTTTTCGAGGTCTTCTTGTGACTCTCAAGCATTAAAGGAGTATCTTGTTTATCCAAGCAACCCTATGTTAATTAACCAGCCAAACAAAAAATGGTTTAATTTAGGTCTTCTTCATCAGTTTGAAGTTGCAACTGGGCCTCATTGGCCGTGAAATTTATTAGTATTACAAATACCATTTTGGCTGAGAGGTTTTTGGTTTCTACATGAACTAACTGTTTAATTTCACAAAAAATATTTTGAAATACTAATTTAAAGGCGTACATTTTCACTCACTAAATTTTAGTTTTTATAAAAAAAAAAAAATCGAGTGAAGTTCGGGTCCAAACACCCAACAATGTTTTTCTCTATTTGAATTTCAAAATACTATTCTTTTAACTTCAACAAAAATTTGTCCAAACACCTTAAAGAAGTACCAAAGTCACAAGCTTCACTACAATCTTCAATTCTATCTATGCAAAATTAGAAAAGCCGATAAGATGTTTACTAAAGAACTTTTTATTTGAACATTAGATCTCAAACCTCTTTACGTAGCAGTAATCCGCCCTGCATAGTACCCTCAAAGATTATTGCAATTTGCACTATATCTCCTCTTTTGGAAAGCAAAATTTCTTTTTCTTGAGAATAAAAGGAAAATAAGCCCCCCAATTGGTGAACATCAATCTATCTATATCTATATTATATTAAAAGCATGAACTCCCTAACTTAAAAGTTAAATTACGAAAATACCTTTCTAATTAATTTAAAGACCTAACAGATTATTTGAATTATTTGCCAAAGGATACAATGGTTCGGAATTAAAGTTGCAACTGCTATTTAGACTATTTGCCAAAGGATGCAATGTTCAAGTTAAAAGTTACACGTCTCACTTGGATTATTTGCCAAAAGATGCCAGAAATGTGTTTTGCTAAGAGTCAAGCCATTTACTTATTACAGGAATCCAAGTGAGACGTGTAACTTTTAACTTGAACATTGCATCTTTTGGCAAATAGTCTAAATAGCAGTTGCAACTTTAATTCCGAACCATTGTATCCTTTGGCAAATAATTCAAATAATCTATTAGGTCTTTAATTTAATTAGAAGGATATTTTCGTAATTTAACTTTCAAGTTAGAGAGTTCATGTTTTTAATATAATATAGATAGATACATTTAATTATATAGAATGTCTGGCATTAAAACTATAACATACAATATATCAGTGTGGTGAACATAAACTCCAATGTTTCTAAATAGGGAAAAGTTTTTTAAAAAGTGGAAGCAGGATAAGGTGACATATATGTCAACTAGGTGGTAAAATTAGTCCATGAAAACATGACCATGTCAATCCATTTAAGTTTGAGCGGGTCATTAACATGTTCTTTATTAGCTTAGCTCATTTTGACCTGCTCAATTCAGCCCATTTAAAATCTGGATTGATATATAGTTATAGGTTCAGACGAACCCATTAACTTTTGTTTAGACTTTATATTTATATTGGTAAATCTTTTAAATATGTATAAGTATTTAGTTGCAAACCTAGTAACTATGACGACAACGGATACAGTAGCAAGTTTAAAACCCATAAACTTTAAAGTCCGGATCCACCTCTATCCTGACCAATTCAATTCCAATGAGGGGCAGATTCGATTTGCCTCATGAGTCATCTTAATGAAATTATATATCATGAACGTATTTAGAGATGCCATATCCAAGATTGGAAACTAACAGAAATTACATTTAAAAGAAGAATACAAATTAAACAACGCATACTTGTTTCGTCATGAATGATCTATCAGAATCATTGCACAGATCATGTCCAATGGCTGGAAATCCATAAACAGAATTATCTATCATGGAAGACTGATTTAGTGTCAATCTGCACCAGTAAAAGAACCCCTTAGAAGACTAACTTAATTAATATCTTTAATTATTTCATGGTTTGTCAGTCAGAACCTAGATAGGCCTCATAATTAAAATATTCCTAGGATTTTTTGTTAACAAAAAAAAAAAGGGACAATTGTCCCACTTTCATGACCTCCCAAGCGGAAAGTCGCCAACTTTAAAAGTAAATGGAGTGATCAAACTGGCCGTCTTGCACTAACATACATCCAGTGGCATCCGGGGCGGAGCTAGCGCTTCAGCAAAGGATGTTAAAAAATTCATTGAATATGGAAAAATTATTAATGTAAGACCCATTAACTTTAAAGGACTAGAATTCTGAACTCATAAGCTTCAAATTCTGGATCTCTAAATGTCATACAATGCTGCATCAATATGAACTAAAACTTCTTATTCCGGCTCAGAAACCAAAGATTGAGATTGACAGGAAACACTCGCTTAAAGGTTCATTTTATTACAAAAAATAAAAAAGTTCATTTTACTACGCAATGTAAATGTGACAGCCTATGGAAGGCTGCTACATATGTAAAATAATTAAGAGAAACATAATTATACAAGTAAAGATTCTTTGCAGATCAGCAGAAACAAGAAAGGTCAGAATTTGCATAAATAGAAAATAAAAGATGAGCTGAATTGAATAGACTGTCAAGCCCATATTGACACAAAAAGTGGTGGTTTAATTAAGCAGCCCGTCAGGTTTTTGTTGGACTTGGAGAACACCGACACGTTATCCTTCTGCTGCACGGTGTGGGAGCAATTCGTTGCTCTGTGAAACCAGCCTCACGCAGTCCGCCCCACTCTAAGAGCCAAGCAGCCCATACTTTCGTTTGGACCACGTGACTCAACTCCGTGTAACGTGCTTGGATTGGGCAGGCCGGACTAATGCCAGAGTCCAGCCTTCTGTAATAGCCCAACATTCCACCACATTGTTGCCCCCATTTAGTTTAAAAGCCCACGTTACAAGGCTCAGCATTTGGAAGTCTCCTCATCCACACATGTATTCGCGAAAGCATCGTTCAAAAATGATGTGGGAGACAGACCTGTTTGGTGATCCTTATTTGTATGAGTACTTTTAAACATGAAAATGGAAGTCAATTAAATGGAATCTTAGTTAGATAGTTGCAATTGAGATGGTTACAACATAATAAAAGCTCTGTTGTATACCTTTTTCTTTAATCCTGTATTTTATAACACGTTTAACTCTTCTCTCTTCTCGATAAAAGAAAGAAGAAAGATATCTTAACCCTAGCTCAGTACTCTTCTATTTCAAAATTGTTCAGACAAGCTATCCATAGTTAGATAGTAACCTTAAGAATCACTCATTATCATTAAAAATGAATTGCAGAATAATATTAGTGATGAATCTTTTACAAATTGTTTATTTTATTATTATTGAAATTACATTTAAAAGAAGAAAACAAACTACAAATACTTGTTTCGTCATGAATGATCTATCAGAATCATCACACAGATCATGTCCAGTGGCTGGAAATCCATAAATAGAATTTTCTATCATGGAATACTGATTTAGTATCAATCTGCACCAGTAAAAGAATTCCTTAGAAGACTAACTTGATTAGTATCTTTAATTATTTCATGGTTTGCCAGTCAGAACCTAGATAGGCCTAATAATTAAACATATTCCTAGGATTTTTTGTTAACAAAAAAAGGGACAATTGTCCCACTTTCATGACCTCCCAAGCAAAAAATCGTATTACTTTAGAAGTAAATGGAGTGATCAAACTGATTGTCTTGCACCAACATTCATTCAATGGCATATAGTGATGCGTTGCTATGAACTGAAACTCCTTATTCTAATCCAAAAATCGAAGATTGAGATTGAAAGAAAAAACTCATATGCATGCTTCAAGCCTTATAAATCATGTTCCCGGATACAATCTCAAACAACCTAGAGTACAATCAAAACCTATTTCCCTTGAATTACTTGAAAAGCTATTGGTGCAACTCTTTTCTGTGAGATTTAGAATGAAATACTAGCAAAAAAAACACATGGTTTGCAAATATCCATGTGACACCACTTAGAAAAATAAAAAGTTCATTTTTCTATCAACTCAGAACTACACATGGTATGTGAAGACAATAACTACAGAGGTAAAGATTCTTTCTCCGAGCATAAACAACAACATATCCAGTAAAATACCACAATGTGGGGTCTAAGCAGAGTAAAGTGTACACAGACTTTACTCCTATCTTGGAAGGTAGGAATAAATACAAAATAAAAAATAAAAAGTGGAGCTGAATTAGGTAGAGTCGGGTCAAGCCCATAGAGACACAAAAAGTGGTGGTTTAATTAAGCAGCCCATCGGGTTTTATTGGACTTGGAGAACACCAGCCTGTTATCCTTCCACTGCACGGAGCGGGAGCTATTCATTGCTCTGTGAAACCAGCCTCATGCAGTCTGCCCCGCTCTAAGAGCCAAGAAGCCCATACTTTCGTTTGGACCACGTGACTCAACTCCGTACTTGGACAGGGCAAGCCAGACTAACGCCAACCAAAGCCCAGCCATCTGGAACAGCCCAACATTCCACCACAATGTTGCCCCCACTTGGGTTACAAGCCCACGTTACAAGGCTCGACATTGGAATGTCATTTTTCGTCCACATAAGTATTCACAAAAGTCACTGTTCAAAAACGATGTGGGAGCTCTATCTTTTGTATTTATTTGTGTACATTTAAAACTTGAAGAATGGAAGTTAATTAAATAGAAGCTTAGTCAGATCTATGATATTATTTTCTTGAACATTTAGATATCTTTCACGCGTAGAATTAAAGTGCTACAAGAAATTGCAGTTGAAATGGTTACAACATAATCAAAGCTCTATTTTATGCCTCTCTCTTTAGTTAATCCAGTCTTTTTCTTTTCCGACGTGAGAAATTTACTCTTTACTTTGACAAAATATAATTCTAAATACAAGCGAAATTTTAAGGGGGAAAGTAGGTAAATAACCACTTTTAATATCTGCTATCAAATATTAGCAACTATATTAAAAGCTATTCCCTCCATTTCAATTTGTTTGTTTTACTTTCCTTTTTAGTCCATTTAAAAAATAATATCTCTTTCCTTTTATGGCAACTCTTTAATTCCAAGTTTCCACATGACATGTTTAAGACCAAGCTTCTAAGTTTTCACATGACATAAATCGATTGAAGTATGTGCCAAGTCAAAACCAGACAAACAAATTGAAACGAAAGGTGTATAACATTTAACTATTATTAAAATACGGAACAATTCATGGGGTTCAAAATTTTGTTGGAGTTTCAAACTTCATGAGAAACGCATGGGGTTCAAATCTTATAAGTTCAAAATCAAGGAATGATTCATGAGGTTCAAACATTTTATAAGTTCTTCTGTGTTTTAAGTAGACACGTCTATTTCCAAATTTTATTTCCGCGTTGAAATGTAGCTGGCCATCTCCCTATTACTTTTCAAATAGTGACTAAAAACTCATAGCAGGCCCAAAAACCGACAGTCCCACCTATTTTTTAAAATTTCGAGAGAACGGGATCTTTACAAAAGTGGTCGGTCAAATTTACTATTTACTTTTTCTAACCGGTATATACAAATTATATACAGTTATACACATATTATACATGACTTATATATGCATTATACTTCCGCCAGCTATTTTTAGTTTAATTGATTGGGTGGGCAGTAATTTAGGCTAATTTTAATCTCTTAAAAATTGCCAATACAAGTATTTTACACAGAATCATCTATCATGGAAGGCTAATTTAATACCAGCCTGGACGAGTAAGAGTAACACAATCCATGGAAGACTATTTCATGGTTTGCCACTCAGAACCTAGATAATGCAGAAGATCTCATATGATATATTCCTAGGCACTAAAAACAGGACAATTACCCACCTCCACAAATGACCACCCAACCAGAAAGTCATATACTTTAAAATTGGACGGAATGATCGAGCGGCTCTTAGTACGTCAACATACCCTCAATGGCATAGAGTGATGCGCTAGTATAAATATATACTTCCTCCGTCCTAATTTATGTGATATCATTTAACTGAACATGGAATTTAAAAAATCAATGAAGACTTTTGAATCTTGTGGTTTAAAAAGATATTTTTGTGGTTATAGATCATCTCGTTAAGTGTAAAAAATAAAGTTTAAAGTTAAATTGTTGTCAAATAAGAAAATGTATCATTCTTTTTTGGATAGACTAAAAAGAAAAGTGTATCACATAAATTGAGACAGAGGAAGTAACTCATTCCAATCCGAAAATCGGAGGATTGTGGCTGACAGATGATGCGTCAGCATGAATATGTAACTCCTTATTCCAATTTGGAAACTGAAGGACTGGGGCTGACAACTGATAATAAAACTCTCGTCTGCATGCTTAAAGGCCTGATCTCGTTCCTGTTAACGGTCTAAAACAGCCTAGAGTACAAACAAAATGTATTTCCTCTGAAATTGTTTGAAAAGCAATTGATGCAACTCTTTTCTGTGTGATTCAGCATGAAATATTAGCAAATTAGCATAGTTTACTACTACCAACACAAGTTTTAACATGCATTTCATAGTGAGAGAAGCTTCAAATTCACAGAACTTCAAAGTGAAAAGAAGGTGCAACATAGTAGAGTCTTCTGCCTATTATTTACATACTGCTTCAACAAGTTTGTAAACTACAGTGAGAATTCTTATAAGAATTCATTTATTCTCATAATGACAAGCCTCTAACCTGTCAGTTGCAACTAAAATTAAAACATGAGTTTTAAGCTTTGCAAGTCCTCAGACCATTTCATCGTAACTCATGTTACATATTGGACAAGCGTTCAGCCCGAGCCAAGGATCAATGCATTTGCTATGAAACTGCCAAAAAAAAAAAAAGGAACCGTCACGGGGGTGTTAAATTGAGACCACCAATTACATCGAGCATGTTCTGGCCAATCATTCAAAATCTATTTATCTCAGCAAGTACTTTTTGTCAAATGGAAGTTTCAGAAGAAGTGTACTTTCAGATACTAGTTGTTCACTTGTTTGTGTTTGGCCAAATTATTTCAGAAACGCCTTTGTAAGTGTTATAGAAGCAGTTAGTGTTTAATCAATCTTTAACAAAAGATCTCTATAGCGTCAAATTAGAAAAAAAGACATGTAAAGATTCGTTCTACAGTTACTATCGTTAAATAGATTAATGGTTTGATATATTTCTATGAGATACTAATTAAAATTTTCAATTTCATTTAATTAACATGTAGAAAAATCAAATAAAAAAATATAACGAGGGGCTATGTTTATATGATGCTTTGGTCATAGATGTGTTGTTGATAATGCATGAGGTTTTGTAAAGGGTACTTTGTCCTGACAAAATTAAAAACATCTCCTACTATTCAAAAGCACATTTTTCCCCAGAAATTTCACCAAAGACTTCTGAAAAAAAAAAACTTTGGGTTACCTAGAAGTTTGGCAAAACGGGCTATAAGTTTCAGAAGGTGATTTACCGAAATTGGATAACATGATTTATTTCAGAGGAAAAGAAGACAATATCAGATAGAATAGGAAGAAACCTGATGTAAACATGGCAAGCTATGAAAAAGGTCTCCCTTTCTAACTTGCTCCAAACAAATATTACATGTCAATTCATCATCCTCGTCCATTATAAGTATCTTCCAAATTCCTGCTGAAGGCGGGAATATTTAAATTATCTTCATTTGTAAGGATCAAATAGAACATACTGAGAACAAAACCATATGTTTTAAGAAGGTAACTGAAGGATTTCACAAGAAGAAGAAGCATACAAAAGATTCATCTGATCATATGATCATATCGGACAAGTATATCGCGAAGCTAGAAAAATATACTGTTAGAATTCTCATTAACGGGATGCAAATACAAATATCATGAGATTTTTACGTCTTTTCCCCTTTCCCCTTCTTGAAACTCAAGGCATTCAGCTGTGAGAGAATTTATTTGTATGTTACTGCTTCTGGATTTGGATCTCAACATTCTGCTCAAGCAAATTTATAATAATCCAACAAAGAGAAGGGACAACAAGCAACCATAAAAAAAAATTAAAAAAAGGCTATCTATAGGGGTGGCAAAATTGGCCCATAAAAACATGACCCGGCCAATCCACCCAAGTTTGGGCTGGTCATTGACCCGTCCATTTATTAGCTCAGCCCATCAAAAAATTGGGCTGATATCTATCCCAAATTGACCCATGAGAAACCTTGTCAAAATATTCTCAAAAAGAATTTTTTTTGTTTGATATGTTATATATAACCATAATAATTTAAAAAAAAATAGTTTTATTAGGTACTAAAAAGAATATAAAAGAACAAATAAGAAATTTAAACTTAGTAAAAATTGTACGGGTTGGGTTATGATCAACTTTTTAGCCCATTTCAACCCAATTAACTTTTGACCCATACATTTATTAACTCAGCTCATTTTCACCCGTCCAACCCGCCCATTTAACATCCCTAGCTACCTAAGCCATAACTAAAGGTGTCACCAAGCAATATATAATATTGTGGCATAACCATTGAGCATCTAAAAGAAAGTACCTTAGCTGAGGCTGAAGAAGACAAGGCTTGTGTTGGTGGTGCATCCTCACTGCAGGAAAGACCAATATAGGATCAAATTACAACCAGCTCGCCAATACTTAATAGTCAAGGAGAAGAAAAAGTTTGTGTTGTCATAAACTAATTGTTAAAAAAGAAAAAAAAAAAAAAAAAAAAAAAAAAATTCAACACAAATAAACTCACTGATACTGATCACTCGTGGCTTGAGAGAATAAGCATGACTTAAATGCTTGTGATTTACCTCTCTAAACCAATGCCTTTGCACTTGCGAACATATAAGGCATTTATCTCTTCTTCATTCATGTAACGAATTCCGAAGACATTAAATGCAGAATGCAACTCTCTCAAGGTAAAGTTTTCTGCATATGGAAACAACCATATAATAAGAAAAGGGTCGTTTCTATTTCCTGATAGAATCTTTATGATACTGATTCCAAAAACATATAGACAGCAAAACTAGAAAAAATGACAAAAATAGTCCATAATATTTGGTAGTAGGTTCAAAATAGTCCCTTTAGTATCACTTTAACAGTTTCGGTCCCTTAAGTTTGTCAAAAGTGAGCACTTTTGATATCCGCCAGATATTGATTATTAAATTTAATCGGAACTAAGAAAATGAAAAATATTTAATGGGAACTAAGAAAATGAAAAATATTTAATGGGAACTCATATTTGGAAGTATTTATTTTGTAGTTTGGCCTCTCTACCTCACAAAGGTAGGGTAAGGTCTGTGTACATCTTACCCTTCCCAGACCCCACTTGTGGGATTACACTGGTATGTTGTTGTTGTATATTTTGTAGTTTATGTTATTTTTATCTATTTCAAGAGTCTGGTGCTACCTGTTGAGGTGCAATTTTTGTTATTTTTTTGTATATGTTTTGTGTCTGATATAGTTTTTTATGTTGCAGCTTCTAGAATGAAGGAAATTTCTGGTGTTTTGGTTACAAAAAATATTTCCACAATTCCGCTTAAAATTAATAATTAGAGTTTGGTAAATATTTGACGGAGACCAAAAGTGCTCACTTTTGACAAACTTAGTAGGAGCAAAATTGCTCAGTTGATACTTAAGGGACTAGTTTGACCTACTACCAAAGATAAGGGACCATTTTTGTCTCGCAAAACTATTGGTAGAAAAAGTTTAGCAGATAGCCATAGCAAACATACCAAACTCATAACTTTCACGGTTTAGAAGAGCAATTTGGTGCCTCAGCTCTTGCAATCTTCTTCTTATGGGACATGCTTCTGATGAAGGCACGTAGTGATGGAGTTCATCACAACAACTCAAGTAGTTAGTGGATGTACTCCTTGTTCTGTCTCGAGCTCGACGTGAAGAACAAATTTCGTATATCATAACGAATGCCATAATCGGAGCAACTTGTACACAAACGAAGCCCTACACGTGAAAATTTAATAGTGTTTATCTCAAAATACTATGCCACTAATATTCAGAAATACTAGGACAGAAGATACCATAAAAACCATTGCGTCATCCGCAGGGCTTATAGAGTATAAGAAGAGAACTGCCAAACAGTTTAATGAACGGCTAATTAATAGATAGAAAGGAGAGAAAGAATTTGCAAGAAAAGAACTAAAAAGATGATGCAGAAACTTTACCCAATATAGCCAGAATAATGAAGGACAATTTTGTTGGGCTTGAAAAACTCATCTTCAAATACTAACCAAAAAATCAGTCAAATGTATAACCAAACAATGTTTTGAAAACGAAATTGGAGAAAAGGAAAAAGTTTCTCTGTCCAAACGGGTCCTAAGTGTTGTTGATCTCTGTTTTCTTCTTCCTCTACCACAATCTAATAGAGAATCAAAAATCACAAGACCATTTAAGCATAACATAGGATGATTTACAAAATTGTAAGGCAAACTTCAAGAGGAAAAATTGAGAATGAAGAATAGAAATAAAGGGAAATGGAGATCTAACAAACCTGAAAAAAGGAAGAGAATATCTCCAACGCCAGAAGCCACAATGAAGTGCATCATCAAGGAGTCCGACTTTATGTATTAATGTTGTCGGTGATGGTACACTGTTCTTTTGCATGAACCTTATCATCAAGATCGCCCCATGCCAAAATTGCTTTTGCAAATAAAACTGTCATGAAAATTCCTATACGCAATTGGAACATTGAATACATGAATTAGAAGGATACACTAGCTTACTCCACACTACTCTTTTCAACACGACAAAACTAATATAGTAATATTGTTTTCTTCCTTCTTCCATTTTTTTTTTTTTTTTAGGTAAAAACAATGTCTTCCATGGCAAACCCTGGCTAATCTAGAAATGCCTATATAGGCAAAAACTTGTGTTTCCATATATACAAATATTTTATCAAGGGATCAACCAATAAATCAACTACGCTTCAGGTTAAGAAGATCTCAAAAAGAATCAAGCATGGGAAGGAAAAATGTTATCTTTTGGTGGCAGAGCTGTCTTAATCGCTCATGTACTTCAAAGCATGCCCATTCATTTATTCTCTGCTATGAGTCCACCTATAGGAGTAATAAGACAGATTCATAGGATTTATGCTAAATTCTTTTGGGGCAATGACTCAGATAATAAAAGAAGACATTGGATTAGGTGTGACAATCTGTGTTTGCCTAACATGAAGGAAGATTGGGGTTTAGATCTTTATTTGAAATATCTAATGCTTTACTATGTAAATTATAGTGGAATTTTAGAATCAAGCCCTCACTTTGGAGCTCTTACATGTGGAATAAATATAGCAAAACGATTCATCCTGTGTTGGCCCAGAGTCAAGGGGCATCTTTGCTATGGAAGAAAATGGTTCTAGTCAGAGAATTAGTGGAACATCAAATTTGGTGGCAAGTTAGACAAGGAGACTAGTTTTTGGTTTGATAGTTGGACAACTTTGGGAGCCTTATACTATATTTTACCGGAAGTTAATTTCATAGAGGAAATTGAAGTGAAGGAATTCTCTAACATGGATGATTGGGATGTGCAGAAACTGAAAACACAATTGCTAGAGGATATAGTTGAGCACGTTGTTAGTATCATACCACCCACTAAACAGAATACAGAACTGGACGGGACTTGGTGGATGTTGGAGAATGGTGGAAAGTTTAAAGTTAATAGTGCTTGGGAGTATATAAGACACAAAGAGGAGAAGGAAGATATTTTTAAATTCATGTAGCCAAAGGGGCTTCCTTTCAAATTCTCTTTTGAGCTTGGAAATTTAGACTACCACTGATGATGCCCTTAGCAGAATAGGAATTCAATCAGCATCCAGATGTTGGTGCTGTCGGAATCCTGGACAGGAGACTATGACTCATATTTTTCTAACCTTTCCTACAGCCGCAAAGTTGTGGAGAATGTTTGTTACTTGTGCAGGTATCAATATGAATGGACAACAATTATGTCAGATTGTTATTCAATACTGGAAAGCCCCCTGTAAATCTTTACTGAAACCTATTTTTAAGGCACTTCCAGCAGTGATTATGTGGAAATTATGGGATAGAAGAAATAAACTAAGACATGGAGGATCAGCGACTATGCATAGAAAGCAATATCAGATCTCAGCAAACATACACAATTTTGTAAGGATGAAGTATAAAAGGATAAACAACATGGCCAGACTTAGTCAGTTTTCTGGATAGATTCAAACCAAAACTGCAGGTAAGGAAGGTTAAATGGAATCCTCCTCCGGAAGGACGGTTTAAATGTAACAAAGATGGGGCAAGTAGAGGTAATCCGGGGAGAAGTTCCTTTGATTTTCGTATTAGAAATCATAAAGGGGGTCAGGAATATAGCCAAGGAAATTCATGAAACAACAAATATGGAAGCTGATTCAATTGCCATAAAGGAAGCAATATATCATTGCATCACAGCAGGCATTGACAGGGCGATAATAGAGACTGACTCATTAATAATGAAGCACATCTTGGAGAGGATATGACAGATGCCATGGCAAATCATCACAATAGTGGAAGATACATGGAAGCTAATGCCATTTTGTGAAGTAAAAGTCATGCACATATACAGAGAAGGCAATGCTAGTGCAGACTATATAGGTAATCATACATTGGAAGACAATGGAGTGGTAATTGTTAGATCATTTTAACAGCTTCCAACACAAGGAAAGAAATTAATCAATTTGGACAAACATCAATGCCCTGCTTTGAGGTTTAGAATAACATATAGCAACTAAACGGAGATGCGCAACCAAAGGAAGAGAGGAAAGCAAAAGATCAGTCGTAATACATACAATACATCAAGATTAGAACCAGTGACATACATCAAGATTAGAACCAGTGACATACTACAACAACAGACCTGGACACAATACATCATCAACAACAACAGAAATACGAGAAGTGAAGAAGACATACCGGTTGATGTACCAAACCATCTGGTATTATGCAATCGATTCTTCTTTCTCTTTATACAAATCCAGATGGTCGAAGGAATGAACATCAACAACATCGGGGATACCATGGAAGATCTGAAACAAGAATCTCAGTACCAGATTGGACATAAGAGACAAGAAAGAAGAAGAATCTCACCTTTTCAACGTTGATTTGCGATGAAGCTGAAGATGCGTCATGTTTTGTCTAATCACCTCCCTCTAGTTCTTCTTAGGCCCACCTCTACTCTCCTAAAACCTGCTATAGCCAAACTCTTACACCTCCTACATGCATGTATAGGAAAAACTGTTTTAGCCCCTTTTACTAAAAGCGACAAAGAATGTGCTCACATGAAAAAATTGCAACGGTCATCTCCACCCTCTCAATCCCCAAATTTAGTTGCGACAACTTTATGAATAGATGAATACTTATATCTTTTCTTTTTTTCTTTTCTTTTTTTTTTTTTAATTTTACCACTTTACATCTATTCAAGTCTATCCAGGTCTATTTCTTTTGGTAACCAACAATTATATAATCACCAAAGGGAAAAACATTGAAAGTGCCGTATCCCAGCAACATCCCAGCTGGCTATCTAATGAAAACAAACAGGAGAAAAAAAAAGCTAACTATATGTGAAAACATATACTCCCTCTGTCTCAATTTATGTGATATATTTTTCTTTTAATCCGTCCCAAAAGAATGATACATTTCTATTTTTAGAAATAATTTAACTTAAAACTTCCCCTTTTACCCTTAATGAAATGATTTACAGCTTCACAAATATTTATGAGTTGTTTTAGACCACAAGTTTCAAAAGTCTTCCTTTCTTTTTTAAACTTAGTGTCTAGTCAAACTATATCACATAGGGACAGAAAGAGTATGACTGAACAAGAAGGTCTATTTCACTCCAATACTAAATAACTATGTATTAACTTGACAATCTGATTAGACATTTTTCAAGTTGTATTCTTTTCAATAAAAAGGATACCAGAAGATGACGAAATTCTAGCATGTACGAGAAATGGTAAGAATATGCTCATTCGAAAAAGAGAAACAGCAAATGATAAATAAAAAGGTTATCTCCATTTTATAGTCACTGTGTTCCCTTTTTTCCTCCAGAAATTTTGTTATATAAAGATAAACAAGAGAAAGAAAGAGTTGTTACCAAACATTCGGAAAGAGCGCACAATGAGTTATCTTCATGTGGATTGTTTTTCATTGTCCAGTTTAGCAGAGGTGGAGCATCCTTTACAGTCTTATCAGGCAAACAAACAATTAACAATAATAAAACAACAAATAGAAGACCGAGTGATTTTTCCTTAGCAAAAATAAAGAGGAAGGGTGCAAGCACGAGGGGTAGTGGGAATCAAACTCAATCAACCAACCGAGTAAGAACTCATTAGCGCTGAAGGTGATAAATTTGTTCCATTATCCTAAGTCGATATGCTGTTTAATCTTTTGCAATCTCCAAGCCACTCTTTGTGGATGGAGTTTCATAGTAAAGAAACATAAGAAGATAAGAAGTACTAGTCATATCCTTGCAAAGTTGAATATTCCCTCCATCTCCATTTGTTTGTCTTACTTTCTTTTTTAGTCTGTTTCAACAAGAATGTCAGCTATCCAGGTGGAAGTCACAATATGTATCTCTAGGGAGCAGAGTCACACTTATAAATTCAGTTCTGAATGCACTCCCTACCTATATGATGTCTGTTTTCCCCATCCCTATTGGAGTGATTGAAAGACTAGACAAGATTAGGAGGGACTTTCTCTGGAAGGGTGATCAAGATAAAAAAGTTTTCCATTTAGTCAAGTGGGATAATGTTCTATTGGGGAAGAAGCGGGAGGACTAGGTATCAGGAATTTAAAGCTGCAGACCAAAGCTTTAAGACTTAAATGGTTATGGAGGTACTCACATACACCTCAACCATACTGGGGAAGAATGATCAAAGAAAAATATGGGGAAGAAAACAAGTGGATGACCAAGGAGGTGCACACTCCTTATGGTGTCAGTCTATGGAAATCCATCAGAGCTCTTTGGCCTTTCTTGTGGAACCATTCCACCATTAAGGTGAGTAATGGTCACAAGACTTCTTTTTGGGAGGACAAATGGTTGGGAAACACTAGTCTAAAGGAATTATTTCCTATCATTCATGGGCTGGCAGTAAACCAACACAAGAAAGTAGCTGAGACATGGGACAATCATGGATGAACCTTCAGTTCAGCCGAAACTTCAATGACTGGAATATCAACACATTGATAGAGTTTTTTTAGGCTACTAGAAGAGTTTAAAGGCACACAAAAAGGAGCAGATAAATTGTGGTGGAAAGAAGACAGCAAAGGCATTTACACAGTGAGCACAGCATACAAATTTCTGAACCAGAGTAACTAGCAGGTGCAACTTTGGCCTTGGAAGCACATTTGGAAAGTGAAGGTACCATTCAAAGTTGCATGTTTCACATGGTTGTTGGCAAGGGAAGCAGTATTGACTCAAGAAAACCTAAAAAAGAGAAAATTCTCTCTTTGTTCCAGATGTTACTTGTGTGGTAAAGAGGGTGAGACAACAGTCATCTATTTTTACATTGTAGGATCACAATGCAGCTTTGGAGGATCTTTGTGAATCTTAGGGCATTGTCTGGGTAATGCCAAATAGGATTACTAATCTACTCCATATTTGGGAGGGGGCACGAATAGGAGCCTCAGACAGAGATAAATGGAGGATTGTCCCAACTTGCATTTGGTGGACAATATGGAAAGAGAGAAATTCAAGGTGCTTTGAAGACAGTAGTAGTGATGTACAAAAGATCAAGCTGATCCATAATTGAAATCCTAGGCTCTTGTTAGATTTTTAGATTTTTTTGCTGTAAATATGGTTTCAGTACAACCTATGCACCGATCAAATCAATACATACCAATGTTACATTTTTAAAAAAAAAAAAAAGGAATGTCTCTTCCTAATTTGGCAACTCTTTAATTTCAATCTCTCACATGACATGCTTAAGACCACAAGATTTAAGGCATTTTAGTACATTATACATATCATGAGTTTAAGACCACAAGATTCAAAAGTCTTCTTTAGTTTCTTTAACTCCGTTCCCAGTCAAACTAAGGCATAATTGAAACACAGGGAGTAGCTGATAAGCAATTACCAAGAATGTGCTGTTGAATTTGCTTATATCTCCAAAAAGCATAACTCTTATAATTCCAAAAAGGAAATGTTGAGTCTAGGTTAACAGTAAGTGTAATTATTGAAACGAAAGTGTGATTATTGAAACGAACTCCATAAAAAGAATGATATCAATCTAGCAAAGTTTGATAAAACTTTGCTAAGTGTGATTATTGAAACGAACTCCATAAAAAGAATGATATCAATCTAGCAAAGTTTGACTGTAATTCATATAACCATCTCATCCAACTGTAATCAATGTCGGATTCAACTAGAAGATAAACATTAACATCACATTACTCTATAAGCTGAATTGAGAAGTTTACAAGTTTAAAATATATAAATATGTCATTCTTTTAAGAAAGGACCAATAAGGAAATAGTGTTACATAAACTAAAACGGAGAGAGAGGCATAGAATAAGTGGTGCTTCCACTACTTTCATGTACTAAGGTCCGCCTCTAGCATAGGGAGCAAGACAATTTAAGAAAGAAAGAATGATTTTTGAAACTTTTGATCTTAAACATGTCATAACATTTGTTTGTGACTATAAAACTTCTCATTTAAGAATAAAATGAGAAGTTGTTTCCGAACATATAAATATGTCATTCTTTAAATAGGACTAATAAGAAAATAGTGTCACACGGCGTATATATTAAGTGGTGCATCCCCCTCTAACATAGTGAGCAAGACAAATTCCCTTAATAACTGCTTTTCTATAAATTTTTCAGTATAAAAGTAAAAATGAAGCATCCAAGCCAAAGCAAAAACTTTGAGAAATTAAACTGATAACAATAACATATAGCGGTAATATTTTCATAACCGCATCCACCCATCAATACAAATGTGAAGTACTCTGTGTATTAAGACTCAAATAAAACGAAATTACCTTAGGTTTTTTGGTGGGATTGGAAAATTGGTGTTCCATAATTTTTTAGGGGGCGAAATATAAAAAGAAAATTAGTTTGTAGCTCAAGAATAAGGTTGGAAGTACTGTTATTGAACATTTGACCTCGTTTACCCACGGGAAAAATTTAAGTATGGCAGAACTTTTTGACTTTTTGATTTTGAAGGCTTAATAGATTGAAAAAAGACATACAACCTTAGTAAGAACGGATGACTATGCTTCTTTAGGTTCTTTAAATTTCGCGGGTGGTATAGCTATCGAGATCAATGTAGTCAATTATGTCTCTCTTAGAAGTAGGTTAGCTACCTTTCATTTTGTTGTAGGATTCTGCTTCTTCGTAGGTCATTTGTGGCACGCAGGAAAGGCTCGTGCAGCTGGAGTAGGATTCAGCTATTCCCTTCCTTTTTCTATTTGAACTATCAGTGTTAAAACACATCTAGTTGAGTAGATGGTGATAGTTCACGTAGAAAATATCGAGATGTGTTTTAATACATAACTAAACTTGAGGTGTATTTTAATACATAGATGGTCATAGTTCATGTAAGAAAAAGAAACAACTGAATAGTTAGAATGTGAAACTCGCAATAAAATAATAATTCAAGTATTTTTTTTTATCATTAACTCAAAAGTTTAAGATCGTTCATATTTTTTGCTAACTTATGACATAAAAAATTCCTACATAATTGGTGTTAATTATGTAAAGCACAAAATTACTATTGGGTTCATTAATTTCAATGATTCAGTTTATTACATGCCATTAAAATCATTGTCCTCCTGATTCAAAGAAAAGGAAAGTCTCTTACAGGCTACAGCTTGTTTATAATGTACTACCAGGGGCGGATGTAGTCAAGGCCCAGGGTGTTCACCCTCGGTAAAAAATTACAGTATATATTTAGGGTCAATTTTCTATATTCATGTACATATATTGACTTTTGAACACTGAACAAATGCAAAAGTTGGTTCATTTGTTTTTCCGAACACCCTGATTGATCATCCTGGATCCGCCACTGTGTACTACTACTATTGTTTTATACTCAGCATACTCTTTGAATATTTATAGGTCAGTGATTCAAACCTTGAAATTAATCATGTATAAGTGCTCAAGTAAAGCTATTACTTTCTTAGGACCTTTCCTCGAATTACATAAATCTAGATAGTACTTGTTATATCATACTGACCTTTTATACTATAGTCGAGAAAGCGCCAAGAATATCTTTGAATTATTAAAAATAGAATAAAGATGTCCCTTGTCTGGGTTTTGTCCAAAAATGCCCTCAACTATTAAATATAGCACAAAAATGTGCTTTGTCATAGCAAATTATAGTCTCATGTATACCCCTTCTAAAGTTATTTCTTTGTTGAGAGAGACTCCACCTTAGAAACTCATATTCAAATCACAAAAGAGACCCAAAAAAAAAAAAAAAATCTTTCCACCAATCTTTATAGGTTTTTGGAGGATAGAGTTATTCAATATCTGCACTGTGGAAGGTAGCAAATAGTCATAAAATAGTTGAATTGCACGCAAATCGGCATTTTGGAACCTTAGTCAAGTAGAGATTGTTGGTGTAATATTAACAAAAGTACTTTTAAATTGATTAGTTAAATACAAACTCAAACTCTCCATAATAAATTTGATAGTCTTATCCAATTTTATCCCTTACTTTCTTTCCTTTTCTTTTTAGTCAAAAATATCACAATCATATACATCAAGACCGATTTAACCTTTTTTCTTTCCTGACCTATTTTAACTTTGTTGCAATGCACGATTTCTCGATTATATTGCTTACACATTCATAAGCACATACGTTAAAAATTTAATTAGTTCGATATTTATAAGGAAACATAGCGACTAGAACTCCACAAGATCGATATAATCAAGATTTAAGAGTACTGAGTTTTGAGTTTATACAAACGTTTGTTTTCTTTTTCTTTTTGATATATTTTTTGATAACAAGGGAACCCGCAGCAGAACCCCGCTCCTGTGCAATAGCCCCAAACCATAGGAGAGATAATCTGCACTAGACAAGTCTGTTTCGAACCTGAGACCTCTATTATTGAAGTCTCATGCTCAACCAACTGAGCTAGCCTTACACATATTTTGTGAATAAAGCACAACAAAGAGAGCCCCTAGTTGTAGTGGAAAAGATTGAGATTAATATAGCACAAGCACTGGAAAAGATTTAAGAAGGATGTAGTGGCTGCTTTGTGGGGCGCAACGATTTACCATATATGGAAAGCAAGGAATTGGAGACAATTTAAAGGAAGGAATGTACAGTATAGTGACATAGTAAGCAAAATAACAACAGAAATTGTAGAGAGAATAGAGTTCTATAGCACAACAAAGAGAGCCCTTAGTTGTAGAGAATTTTGGCAGAAGTTCTGTATTTAGTTTGGTCTACTTGAGGCCTAGCTACCACTGCAACCTTCCTAGAAGGTGGCAGTGAGGGTAGGTGCTCTTTAGTGTGTACGTTTCTTTGTTGGTTAATGGTGATATTCACATTGATTGCCAAAAAGATATTTTGTGAATCTTACTCCATTTGATGTTAGAAAGTTGAAAGTGTGTGTGTGTAGAGGAATTGACTAAGTGTGTGATGGCGATAGGGCGGGTTAGGGCAAGGTTAGGGGCGGGGAAGCCTTGACCTGCGAAGATTTCGAGGCAATCGCCCCCCGCCCGCCCCGCTGCCCCTCGCCCTCGCCCCGCCCGTTTATATTATCTTTCATTTTTCCTCTTTATTTTTCACTTCGAAGAGACATATTTTCTTAAAAACAATTAGATGAATGATTAGTTCCTAAATTTGGATTTTTTTTTCTTTTGATCATTCAAATTTCAAAATAGAACTAGAATTTAAATATTTTACTATATTTAGCATGAGAATACACAAAACCATCTTTAGTATAATTAAATAAGCTTGAAGGAATGTTTGAGTTAAAAAAATGATTTGTCTTAATTAATAAAGACAAACTTGTGATGTTTGCAAGTAGTAGTATTTCACCTTTTGTAGATGTCTTTTTAGTGATTTCTTAAATGAATATTGTTAATCGTAAGATTAATTGATCACTTTTGCGATAAATAGGAAAGGTTTTGTACAAGCTTAAACAAATAGAATAGTTCTACGGGGTTTACTTCATAAGTTTAGTTTTATAATAAATAAAATATTGATTTTAATTTATGCTAGAAGTCACGTTTTAAAAAATAAGAATTTAATAACGAAATGAGAAATCTTACAAACTTCAAGAAGGCAATCATTTTATAAAAGTAGAAAGAAACTTGAAAGTGTGTGACTGCCTCTTATGTGTTAATAAAATATATTTTTTACCCAACCCACTTATAAAGCCCCTATTAAAAATTTTCAAAAATTAAATTTCGCCCCGCCCGCCCGCCCCGCCCCGTTTATATGTTTCCCCTCGCCCCCGCCATACTTTCGCCCCCGCTCCGCCCCCGCCCCCGCGCCCTACCCTAATTGCCATCCCTACTAAGAAGGCAACAAAAGTAGAGTCAAATTTCTCGCGCCAAAGTCAAACTGAATTTGAAGGGATCCAAAGCCAATTTTGTCATGCGTATGAAAACTACTTCATATTATGTATAGTCAAAAACACTCCATTAAAACTCTTCTATTCAAAGAAAAGAACAGTATCCCTGTTCACCTTTCACTTTCATGTGCTTACTAGGACCAAGGGCCCACACCTTCAACGTACATACTACTCCTTTTAAAAGATGCAAAATTATCTTTTACATGCATGTTACCCCCTCCGATTTACCGAAATGATTTTCGAGGTGGCAGGTCTTGAATTTTTCTATCTCTACTTGTTTATAGACAAAATTTAAAATATTCATAGGACAAGCAAGGGTCAAAAGATACAATCTATATCTATTTGTGTTCAGTATTCGATATCTGCTTTGACGTCGACTAATTTGAATTCGCACGTAAAGTCCCACTTTAGGAGGTAAAGCTCTATTTAGCAAAGGAGACTTCGTTTCAAAAATTCATTCCAATATATGTCCGTTCCAAAAAGCATATCTCTTACTTTCTGTATTTATTAATTTTTTGTAGTCTTAACATTTTTATTTAGCGTGAATAACATGTTTGTCATGACCCAACTCGTGAATCGTGAGGGCACTCACTCTATCCCCTTGGTTGGCAAACCCTCCCCTGATAATACATCATTAGAATATAAATAACGAAAATGAAGCCTAACTAATCAAGTCACAATATATATATATATATATTAATACAACCCAAGGATCTAGTTTGAAACGGTACAAGAGCTACTATCAAATAGAACTAGTCTCATAATACATGATAATAACTGTTTCAAGAGTAAAGGAAAAGACATGTAGTCAAGAAGAATCTCCGGGCAGCGAATCAGGAACATGGCTCACCCCGGGGACTCTGGCAAATAGGCTTTGGGGTCACTCGCGAGGCTGAGACGTGGATCCTGTGACGAACTCTGCACTCAGAAAAAGAGTATTGCAAGGTAGTAGCAGTACAACACTAATACTGGTAAGCATCATAGGCTGTCAATGATTAGTTCACATATATAAAGGAAAGAAATCAACAAGTAAGCAGATAAGCAATCAAGTACAGTCAAGAACAGTCTCAAATAAGAAATCAGCCAAGCATACAATGTCAGCCCACGTATGAAATCAACCAAACGTATAAGATGTCATGAATACATTCAAGATGAGTGAATGAATGAGTATGAGATGCAATGATGCAATGCACTGGCCAACCTTGAACTGTACACATGCGTTACATATCATGAAGTACACAACACATTTACAAGTCAATTTCATAACCTTTTCTTTTTCCGATGATAAGTGAGATATCAATAGTGAGATAAAAGTAAACACATATCACAACTACATAAAACATGACGACAAGCCCACATAACAGCTGACCGAAACAATCTATATGATTTCACCTCCACTCCATGCCGGAAGGTCTATCATGCATTCCCCGTTAATAACTAAGCTCTATATATGCGGCACTAATCGAAGTCTAACCATAAGGTAAGCCATAACCTACCTTAGTGCCGAGCAGGTGCCACGAACTATCCAACACTAGCCTTCCCTTTACAAAGAGCTTTCAAATGGTCAAAGTCTAATCAACAACGTAATCTACATTAGAAACCGGAAGTAATGATGCCCATATTGCCACAAAATTAATCGAATCGAAAAACACCCTTTAAAAGAATAAGTCCGGGCCCACAAGGGTAAAAATGGAAATTCCAAGTTGGAAACGGTTAACTCCAAGCCTAAGAGGTCCAAACACTAATAATCAACACAATCTAATCGCAATTTAGCATTAATTACGTCATTAATCGAAAACCCGCATATTGACTTAGATTATTGAAATAAAAAGGAGGATTCAAGCCTAGGGACTAATTACCCATTGATTAGATGATAGAAATCAGTAAATTTCCTAACAAAACTCGATTAGATTGAAAAAGATTTATAATAACACCTTAGGGTTTTGGACCCATTTTTCCCCAATTAGAAGATGAAAAGCTACTAAGGATTTCATACTAATCATAATAAAATCACAAAGGGAGTTTAATACACTTACCCCAAGAAGATTCCTCTCAAAGCTCTTCACAATCGCCCCAAATTACTCTCTAGCTTGCCAATTTAGTGAATGGGAAGAAGTGATTTTGAAGTTGGAAAATATAAGGGTTTCTGTTTAGCGATTCTAGCATCCGCGGACACCTTGTCCGCAAATGTGGAATTCCACGAAGAAAAGACAGCATACGCGGTTCCACTTGCCACCTCACTTCTTCGCCCTCGCGTCGCGGGCCAAGTCCGAGGCGAACCCAGCGTCGAAGGCTTAAACACGAAAACGGCAAAAATCGTTTTTCACCAAGTCCAACCCAAAATCCGACACTCATCCAAGGCCCCGCGGATATAAACTAGATATGCATCTCAATATAGAAACACGTTGAACTCACCGTGCCCTCAAAATCTCAACGGAGGTCATTTTGCCCCGATCAGCACCTAAAACCCCAAAAACAAGTTTCCAACCAAGTGACCAAAACGCTCCCGAGTGCATCGGGAACCTAACCAACCACCCCGCCAAGTTATAAACGACTCTCCGGACCTCATGAAATCGACGAAATTTCTAAAAAGGTTCATTCACCCAATAGTCAACTATTGGTCAACGGCTTTTTGCATTAAGCCTCTAATTTCCTCAAAGCCATTACCGATCATCCAGGGAACCATGTCAAACACGCGCTAACAAAGCTAGGGGAAGGGTCAACATGGATAAAAGTGTCAAAAGGCCTAAACGACCAAATGGGTCATGTTTTTATTAGTTTTTTTATGTTTAGGCATTCGACAGAGTTTACTGACCTAACTAGTTTGAATTTTAGCCAACTCAAGGTGTTCAACACTTACTATTTGCCTTAAGTTTTTTTCCATTTTCAATATGCGAACTCTGAAACTTTTGCATAAGGATAGAAGGATTTCAACAATTTCTAACACAACCATCTTTGGGGCTCTTATAAATTTGATACTCTATCTTATTTTATGTGTCTTAGTTCGACCTGACATAAAATTTGTGTATTATGGTCCTAAATATGTCATGCATTCCTGTTAGGAAATGTCATTCAGAGTTAAATCGAAATATTGGCATTGAAAAATTGTTAAATATAAAAAGAGCTAATTATTTAAAACATATTAATTAAGACACAGAAATTAAAAAATAATGGCATACAATAATATTGAGGTTTCATTGACAGCCCCTTAAAATCTGCCAGCAAAATTTATTTAGAAATCAAACTACGACTTGTTTCAATTGAGCACCTGAACAGATGATAAAATGTTCTTATTAGACACTTTCGATCCAATTTTGAAAAACTTTTGTGCGTCTTCTCAAGCGTCTAGGTAGTTAAGTTAACCACGTGAAATTTGTCACCTCCTTTAATTATATACATTACCCTCAATTAGAAAACGCCTGATTTTTACGGCTTATTGAGGTGAATCCTTATAACTAAAGGAGGTGGTATATTTTAAGTCGTTAACCTATCTACATACTGAGCATTTGAGAACACACATAGAAGTCTTTCAAAATTTGAAATGAAAGTGTCTAATAGTAACACTTTATTATATGTTCAAGTGCTCAATTGAAGCACGTCGTAATTCGAGTGTCTAAATGAAATTTGATGTCAAGTTTAAGAGGTTGTCAATGTATTAGCCTAATATTGAAGACATCTATGGTATACCATGGAGTATACATAGCCCTTATTTATCAAAAAAAAAAAATTACACAATTATATTTTTCAGTCAAATAATGTTATATAAAATAGAAATAAAAAACCACTTGATGATCCTCAATAATAAAAAAAAAAAACGGTATTCAAGAGCCCGTTTGGATTGGCTTATAAGTTGCTTATAAACGTTTTAAATTTTTTGAGTATTTGCGTTGTGCCTTAAAAGTCATTTTGTGCTTAAAATAAGCTCAAAAAAATAATTGCGCCCCCATTCGACTTAAATTTTATCTAAAAAATTTTATAGCCGAAAATGTTTTTATAAGCAAAAAAAATAAGTTCACTACCCCAACTTATTTTTTTTTTTTTAACTTATAAAACATGCCTCATCCAAACAGGCTCCAAGTCATTAACCGACTAGGTTGTACCATAGAAACGGTGGCCCAAATTAAAACCTCGAATTGCTTAGCCTGAATATGTGGTGAGGCTTTATATATTGTAATTTCCATGAAACAACCTCCAATTTCACGAATTTGTCTGTCCAATAAGGTTGTTTCATTGAAACTTCAACATCAATTTCTCTTTTTTCTCATCCCAAGACTGATTTTATTAATTAAAAACAAAAAAGAAAACATAGCAAATGTTCACTGTTGGGAACATCTTTTCAAAAGTTAACTGCCAGTAATTTCCAGCTAATATTCAGCAACTCCATTAAGTTTTAAGGAAATTCAAATGGTAGAGACAAGAACAAGAGCACCTAACAAGCAAATCAGCATAGAAATTTGGTGTCTTCCACCATCACACTTGGACTATGAGCTGTTCTTGTTTTTAGTTCCCCTGGGTGCTTGATATTCCATTTTGGACCTAACTAATCTGAATTTATATGGAAAAATTTCATTGACGGTAAAATCTCTCTACCAAGAGCGACTATATTTACAAAGCTCAAACTAGAGACTTCTGATTGAAGATGAATGATTATATATCACTCTATCACAACCTTTGATAGTAATTGTGTTTCGTTTCCTATGAAAGGACCCCTGCTTTTCACAACGATATTAATCCAAACCAGTTTGCGTGTACTTCAACTATTTTACTAAATATTGTACTTATTTCCATGCGTAATATAATTATATTAAACTAAACCTATTGCTATCATTTATAAGATATCGAGTAATTTTGCCTAAAGGTTAGGCCGTTTGAAAGGACCATTGTTTCTACACACATGCCAAATAATTCTCTCTTTTTTTTTTTTTTTTTGGTGGGTCTGAAATGCGACTTTCTATACCCAAAGTAAGGCAAAATCCGAATTGAAGGCTGAAGAATTAAGAATTTAAAAGATGAATTCTACTAAAAAATAAGTCTACTTCTGTATTGCAGCAGTCACAAAATTGTCCAGTGCAAAGCTGCAATCTTTTTAGAGGGTTTTAACAGAGAACTTTTTTAAAGTAAGAAAGATACAAGCAAGAATCTACAGTGTTAATGTAATCAGCTTAGACAAGAGAAATACAAGAAAAGAGCTTACAAATTGATTCAACAAAATCCAAGGAAAAAAAAAAGAAGCTATTCACAGCTAAGTTACTTCTTTCAATTGCTGCCAAAAAATAATCAAAAATAAACATTTCAAAGAAGCTACAATTGTCTTTCTATGACTGATGATACTGCTAAATTCACAAAATGACACTAAAAAGTATTGAATTCCATATCAAAGCCTTCTCTATTTACAAATTCCCCCAAAATGGCCGTCTTTCTACATTTCATTGCCACAAAATGAACCCAAAATAAATAAGAGAAACAATGCCACATTTCTCCTTATATACCTCTTCCTCTTTTACTTCTAGTCGACCGCTCTAACATCGAATTTTAGTTTTTTTTGCGCCCCGATTCAACAAGTAAAATCGAAAAATGACATATTGCCTCTTCTGCTTCTAGTCGACTGCTCTACGAACAATTTTTTTTTTGTTTTCATAGTGCTTCAACTAAGCAAGTAATAATTGAAAAATGACATACTTCTTCTTCTTCTGCTTCTAGTCGATTGCTCTACGAACAATTTTTTTCTTTTCATAGTGCTTCGATTCGACAAGTAATAATTAAAAAATTTGACATTTTTCACCCCCAAAGTAACTTAAATTACCATCTTGTTACTCCATTACTTTCTTCAGGTACCCAATTTCTTCTACTTCTCCTCAAATACCTACTAAACATCGAACTATTCGACACACTCCGACTCCTAAAAACACCAGATCCAGACCCGGATGAATCCGAACTACTCGAATGTATCGATAGCGATCTCCTCTGTCGATTCGAGGGCGTTAATCGCCTGAAAAACGACGCGAAATTGCTGAAAATCCGACTTATTCCACCACCATTTCGACCCGCATTACTCCTCCTTGATCTCCAAGCTATTCTTCTAGGCACACCATTGTTAAATCCACCATCCATTTCGGTATAAACTACCGGTAATTCCCTTTCCGCTCCTCTCCGACCGCCTGAAAATCTCCCGACAGCAAACCCACCGCCTGGAAGTCTCCAAATCGTCAGCCCCATCGCTTCTTCATCGTTGTTATTACGAGTACGGGGAAAATCACCAGAAGTCACAGTACCTTCCGTTGTTGTTGCTTCCGCTGGTAATTCGTGCCTGCAAACCGGGCACGAATTACGAAGGTTCAACCACGGAAGTATACAATCCGAATGGTATATATGTTTACAGGGCATTTCTCTTGCTTGGGAGCCTAAAGCAAATGCTTCTTTACAGACAGCGCAGTGCGCCTCCGAGCTAACATGCTTGGAGGCAATCTGCACTGTCGGCATCGATTCGATAGCCGATTTCGAGGCAGGCGGATTCTCCTGTCGACTTCCGAAACCGTTCACTTCGATTTGCGATAACTGCTCGAGCAATCTATCGAATCCAGATCCCATTAAAAACTCCGACATCGTTGGAGGTAACGGTCTTAAACCGGAACCTTCACCGTCGTCGTAGTAAAGCTCGTAATTACGCTCTTCTCCCACCACAACTTCAGCATTATCATCGTGATTCTCTCTCGAAAGTGCTTCAGATGGACTACGGAGAACGATAACTGGATTAAACGGAGATCTATCTCCGGCGCCGGCGCGAGCATTACGTCGGCTCCGGCGTGAACTACTCATATTCCGGCGAGATTCCGGCGAGTTGATATTGTTGTTGTTATTATTAGTATTGTTGTTGCCTTCAGCTAGTTCGATAAATCCGGTATTACAGTGAGGACAAACGACGTCGTTATCAGTTGAAATATTGACGAATCGAGTACATCTGTAACACCAGTATGAAGACATCAGTAGATCCGAACTGATTTGACCCGATTTAGACCCGGTTTAGATCCGAATATTTTGCTCCGATTTAGATGGCCGGAGAAAATAAAGTTTTTTTTTTCTTTTGGTAAAGAGGAGGAAAATGAGGGAGCGTTGAAGAAAAGTGAAAGGTAAAGAAGAAAGGAAGAAAAGAAAGAGAGTTTATAAACACGAAGACGCGTGGGTTGGTAATAGCATATTTAGTCCTCCAATTATGGGGTAAATTCTACTTTTTAGTTCTTGTAATATATGCATTGTCATATTTAATCTTCAATCAATACACTTGTGTGCTTGTGGTCATTTTATGTAGGAAATATGTTATGTTTAGACTACAATAACAATATATCCAGTGAAATTTTAGGAGGGTCTGGGGAGGGTAGTGTGTACGCAGACTATATACTCCCTCTGTTTTAATTTATGTGAACCTATTACTAATTAGCAAGTCTATAAGGTGATACTTTGATCACTTTTTTCTTAAATTATTTGAATTATAAATTATCATGACTTATAGTACTTCTAATGTAGTTTCTAAATATATAAATTTTATTTTTATAAACTTGAAAAGTTTATGTCAAAATTTACGATCAAAGTTATAAAGTTTGACCCTCGTATTCCGAAAAGGTTCACATAAATTTAAACGGAGGGAGTATGTTATATGCCTACTTTGAGAGATAAAGAGGATGTTTTAGAATGGGCAGCGCACATGTTATATGTAGACTCCCCACAAAGTGAGTACGGGAGGCGAGTGTACGCGGACTTCTTACTACTTTGAGAGGTAAAGAGGATATTTTAGATAGACCTCGCGATATGTTATATGTAGACTATTTTTAAAAATACATTATTCTTAAATATGAAATAATAATACAAACTTAACATAACACATATGAAATTAATTGATGGGACAGTTAATAATTCTAGAAATTTTATCATTATTCATAAGCAAAGAGATCAAAAACGTACAATACAAATAATTGAAAGTTAATTCTGCCTAATCAAATACCACAAGGATAAAAAGCAAAGTCTAACAATAATTGCGGGACCAAAAAAGCTATTAACTCTGTTTTTTTCTTACTTTTAGCGTGTGGTCCACGCGTTGAATGGAGCGCGCTTTGTTTTAACGGAAGTGTGGTGGAATAATTAGTAGACGAGGAGTTGTAATATGGCAACTGGCAACAGAGATAGAAAGTGGCATATATTAACGGTGTTAGTTGACTGGTCACCATTTTGGGAAGCTACTGTTTTTTTTTTTTTTTTTGGTTGGTTCTGTACTATTTTCATTATGGTGTAATTGTTTTCAATGAACGTCATTTGGAAAAATAGTGAAAGAAAATATTCTCTAATGACATTTGATTGAAAAGATTTGAAATACTTTTCTAATTTTCGGAGTTTTTCTAGAAAAGAACTTCAATAGTTTTTCATCCAAATGCAATATGATCGAAATTTATTGACTTGAGCGGTATGAATTTGCAAAAAATACGTCTATCGAACGACTTTATTTTTCAAGCTTGGATTCAAGGCTTTTTATTAAAAGAGGGTAGTAGTAACGACACTCTTTAATAAAAGGTTTTATTCAATAATACTTCACGAAAAACAATTATAAATACGTTTAATATATAATAGGTCGGTTTTGTTTTTTCAAAAAAGTTTCAGTTTGAGACGAAAAGTAACATCTTAAAGCCATAATAATCGCGAATTCATTTACAAGCTGAATTATAGCAATAGACCGACATCGCTTTTCCGAAAGTTTAGATACGTTATTGATGAAGTGGTTACCTTACCGTTCCACCACGCGTTCCTTGTGAAGTATTACCAGTAGTTTGAGCTAGTGACGTATTCAAAAACGTTCATAAGCAACATCAATAAGTAAATTCTTATATTTTTTTTCACGATCAACTGAGACTAACGTTTCTTTAAAAAGTGTTTTCACGTGGTAAAATCTTCTCTGGGAAATTTTTATGTCTATACTTAATATTTTTATTACTTATTACTTACATATGTATATTTAGTAAGAGAGTTCAACAAAGTGACGTTCATGATACCGCTTGGGATAAGGTATCCCTGGCTTGAACTGTGATTAATTTGGAAAGGCATAATACATAAATAGGTCCTCAAACTCGGTCTCATTTTTTAAGTATGACCTCCAATTTTTGATGTGCACAAGTAGGCACATCAACTTGTCACCACTTTGTCAGTTGAACACTTTAACTTACAAAATGATCATCTAGAAACTTCCAAGATTATGTGCCACGTTAGTGCCATGCCAGTGCCACGTCAGCGCCACATCGGCATTTATTGACTTGAGTAGTATGAATTCGCGAAAAATACATTTATTGACGGACTTCATTTTTCAGGCTCGGAGACAAGACCTTTTATCAATAGCAACACTTTTTAATAAAAGGTGTCATTCTTACATCACGAAAAGAAATTCTTATAAATATGTTTAATATACAATAGGTCAATTTTGTTTCTAAAAAAATCAATTTGAGACAGAAAAGTAACCTCTTAAAGCCATTATAAACTCAAATTCATTTACAAGCTAAATTATAGCAATAGACCGATATCGCTTATCCAAAATTTTAGGTATGTTATTGATAAAGCGGTTACCTTACTGTTCCACCACGCGTTTCTTATGAAGTATTACTAGTAGTTGAGCTAGTGACGTATTTAAAAACTTTCATAAGCAACATCAATATTTTTAAAAAGTGAACAAATAAGTAAATCATTATATTTTTGTCATGATCAGCTAAGGCTAAAATTTCTTTAAAGAGTGTTATCACGTGATAGAATCTTCTCTAGGAAATTTTTTATGTTTATACTTAATAATTTTATTACTTATTACTTACATATGTATATTTAGTAAGAGATTTCAACAAAGTGTTGTTCGTGATACCGTTTGACATAAGGTATATCCGCCGTTGACTTGAACTATGATTAATTTGGTAAATGTTAGCAGTTTAATTTTAGGAAAGATAAAGGGCAATGGAAGAAGAAGGAGAAGGAGAAGGAGGGGCATTATGCAAAATTCTCAAAAGTCGGCTTAAGTACGTTTGAGAAGAACGTTGACCCGACAAGAAGAAATCCATTGAATTTACTTTTTCCATTTTCCTTTTTTTTTTTTTTTTTTTAAGTATTTTCATTTCGGTGTAATTGTTTTCAACAAAACGTCATTCGAAAAAATAGCGGAGGAAAAAAAAAAGATTCTCTAATGACATTTGGTTGAAAGGTTTGAAATACTTTTCTAATTTTCGGAACGTATGATAGAAGTTTTTCGAAAAAGAAATTTCAATATTTTTTTCGTCCAAATGCGATAACCGAAATTTGTTGACTTGAGTAGTATGATTTCGTGAAAAATACGTTTATTCAAGAGACTTCATTTTTCAAGCTTAGATTCAAAACCTTTTATCAGTAGCAACACTCTTTAATAAAAGGTTTTATCCAATAGCACTCCACAAAAAAAAATTCTTATAAATATGTTTAATATACAATAGGTCGATTTTGTTTTAAAAGAAAAAAAATACAGTTTGAGACAAAAAAGTAACATCTTAAAGCCATTATAATCTCAAATTCATTTACAAGCTGAATTATAGCAATAGATCGACATAGGTTATCCAAAATTTTAGATATGTTATTGATAAAGCGGTTGCTTTACTGTTCCACCATGCGTTCCTTATGAAGTATTACTTGTAGTTTGAGCTAGGGACGTATTAAAAAACGTTCATAAGCAACATCATTTTGAAAAAGTGAACAAATAAGTAAATTATTATATTTTTTGTCATGATTAGCTAAGGCTAACATTTATTTAAAGAGCGTTATCACGCGATAGGATCTTCTTTGGGAAATTTTATGTTTATACTTAATATTTTTATTATTAATTACTTACATATGTATATTTAGTTCTCCCTCCGGATCCAAAAAAGAGTCCACTTAGCTATTTGCATACCCCTTAAGAAAATACTAACTTCTAGATAAAAATAGATAGTTTGACTAAATTACCCCTAATTAAATAGATATCGGAATTTGATTATATAACACTTAATAGGGGCAAATCTGAAAAAATAAGTTTAATTCTTTTTTTATTTGATAAGTGAACACTTTTTTTGACTTAAGAAAAAAAAAAAGCTAAGTGAACACTTTTTTTTATCCAAAGGAGTAAGAGATTTCAGCAAAGTGAAGTTCGTTATATCGCTTGGGATAAGGTATATCCACCCCTAGCTTGAACTATGATTAATCTGGTAAATGTCACCAATTTAATTTTTTTAAAAATGGGGGTCAATGGGACAAGTGGAAGAAGAGGAGGAGGGGGCATTATGCAAACTTCTCAAAGCCGACTTAAAGACGTTTGAGAAGAACGTTGACCTGACATGACAAGAAGAAATCCATTGAATTTACGAACGCCAAATTTGAAATAATTTTAGTCCGTATTAGACGCCGATATTTTTATTTTTTTATTTTCTTCATTCCACAATATAGTTTTGTATTTTTTTTACAGTAAACTGCTCCATTTTTTCACAATATAGTTGGCGAGTTAAAAGAAGTGTTCAATTTAGATTCCTGATAATTGACGCGTTCTTTTTCTTTAGTTTTGCTTAAATTCCTCCCAAAGTCTTTGACCATTTAACCATCAGTCCCAATCTGTATGGCATTTAATATGTTTAGAACTAACCAAACAAGAATATATCTTATATAGTACAATTTTTATTCTTCAAAATAGTCACTTTAATTTCAATGATTTTTTGGGTCTGAACTTATTATTATTTGAATTCTATGAACCGTTCTCTTGGATAACTTGTATAAGTTTGAACCCTATTAATTCATGAGGTTTGAAATTCTAGTAAACTTTTGAATCCCATTAATCGTTTATTGGATTTGAACTTATAAATGCTTGAAGCCCATGAATCGTTCATGGTGTTTGATACTCCAGCAAACTTTTGAACCCCATTACACGTTTTTTGGGTCTGAACTTATAAAGGTTTGAACCCATGAATCGTTCATGGGGTTTGATACTACAATTTTTTGAACCCCATGAATCGTTCTTTGGGTTTCACTTGTCAAACCTTCAAATTCTATCACCGTTTGTTGGAGTTATTTTGTGTTCTCATTAAGAGTATTTTTATCCAAAACTTTTTGTGTCAAAATTTGGTAAATGTTAGTAATAACTTTTAAGTGATTAATATTTGATGACAAGTGTTAAAAGTGGTTGTTTACCAAATTTTCCCTCATATACAATGACCAATATCTAATTTTTCTTTAAAATTGGCTAATAAATACATCAAATAGTTTGGTGTTATAAGAAAACAAAGAGTCATATATTTTTCTTTTTTCACCAAAAAGAAGTGTCAATTGAGATTCCTTATAATGGACGCATTCCATTTCTGTAGCTTCCCTTAATTTCCTCGAGAGTCTTTGACAATTTCACCATTGGTTCCAATCTGTATAGCATTTTAAATATGTTTAGAACTGACCGAACAAGAATGTACTATCTTAACTGTACAACTTCTTCTTCAAACAGTGTCAATATGTTTTTTGGTAGGTTTTGGAAATAAATACAACAAATAGTACTACAAATGCTTTCAAATATTACTCATTTGCAAACATACTTTATTTCAAGTTATTTGCCATTATAGAAAGAACAAAAATTATTTGTTGATTTTTTTCCCAAGCATGCCTTATTGTTTTAATTAGTTCAATATTAATTATGTGAGAGATTACGAGCGATAAATAATACTTCTTCCGTCCCAATTTATGTGACGTAGTTTGACTGGACACGAAATTTAAGAAATAAAGGAAAACTTTTGAATCTTGTGGTCTAAAACAAGCTAAAGATATTTGTGTGTTTATAAATCATCTCGTTAAGCGTAAAAGGTAAAGTTTAAAATTAAAATGTTGTCAAATAAGGAAATGTGTAATTTTTTTTTAGACCGACTAAAAACAAAAGCGTGTCATATAAATTGGGATATAGAGAGTAGTACTAATTTAGATATATACTCTTATGATTCAGATTATTACATACTTTTTTTTAAAGAACATTTAAAAAATTTAAAAGTCAGATAATATGAACGGAAGAAATTATCCTTTTTTCCTAGCCAAGTTGTTCGAAAGAAGAGGAAAAAGGGTCGCATTGGTGGTCTTTTTCAAGGAGATGATGAAACAAATACAGCACACATGCAGCGAATACATTTTTTCATTGATGGGTGTCTACATATCCCAACATTTAGTAGTACATCTATTTTTAGGTATTTCATGGTTTTCTCTCCTCAATTAAATTATGCAACTTGACTATGACAGACAATCGTACATTTTTGTCAATAATTTCTGTTGAAAGATTGGCTGGCTTATTTTTTAAGAAAAAAGACGTCCTCCCAATCTCATTTTAATAGAAATAATTATTGATATCGAAAAGGCTTACTACTCAACTAACTAATTACACCATTCGGTTCAAAACATGTGTCCACTTAACCTTTATGATACTCTTTAAAGAAATACTGGCTCCTTCAAAAAATAGGTATTTTGATTAAATTATTCTTAATTAAATACTATCTAGTAATTCATATAATTTCTTGGTTACATAGAAATTCACTTATCTAAATAGGAGTAAATTTGGAGAAAAAAAAATTAATTCTTTCTTGATTATGTAAATGAACACTTATGTTGAACCAAAATGAAAAAGCTAAGCGGACACATGTTATGAACCAAGAATAGATAAACTTTTGGTACCAAACAATTAAACTGGTCGTGGTTTTGAAGATTTTTTTTTCTTCTTATAATTTGTAACTCAAACAATGGGCATATGTACCATAAGATATATCTACTACACATTAACAAGAATATCATAAGGGCATCTGGGATCCACATTTTTATAGTCAAGTGATGATTATGTACTTTATAACAATTGATGGGATAGAGCGGCCATTAGTTTGGTGCAAACACCACATGCAAAATGACTATTTTCTATAAGTCCTGATTCTATTTTTTTTTTTTAGTTTTATAACAAAGTCCTAATTTGAATTAACTGAAATTAGAGCCCTTTTTGTTTATTCAAATCTCTTAACTTTGTGCTAAGAAAACAACCAAAATAACTTATTCGCATCCATCGTTTACACTATACGTTTCACCTCAGTTTGGTAAGTTAATTAACATGATTTGGTCCAAATAGTGGGTAAATATTTTACACACGTCTTTGGGACGGAGCTAGAAACCGACTTACGGGTTCGATCGAGCTTTAGTTTAAACGATGTATTTGTCTTAAGAATATATACATACACACATATACATACATGTATATGTATGTATGTATGTATATGTGTGTATGTATATTTCTTAAGACAAATACATCGTTTAAACTAAAGCTCGACCGAACCCGTAAGTCGGTTTCTAGCTTTTATACATACATACATACATACATATATATATATATATATATATATATATATATCATAACCACTTAGTAACACTTAATATCATTATTCCGTAATTTAGAACTCATAAATTCTGTATATATATGTATGTATGTATATGTATGTATGTATATTTCTTAAGACAAATACATCGTTTAAACTAAAGCTCTCGATCGAACCCGTAAGTCGGTTTCTAGCTTATATATACATACATACATACATACATATATACATACATACATACATATATATATATATATGTATGTATGTATATATGTATATCAGAACCACTTAGTAACACTTAATATCATTATTCCAGAATTTAGAACTCATAAAGTTCTAATCCTGGCTCCACCTTTGCATGTCTTTATTATGAATTTTTACAATGAGGTGCTGAATATAATTAACTGAAAATCTGAGCCTTCACTGCTTGTTAGAATCTATTAACTTTGCAAACAACGCAAAGACTTTCGCTGTATCAGTTATAGTATTTATTTTCATCTTACTTCATCACTTAATCATTATAATAAATAATAATTTGATATAAACACTAAATACATAGAAGTATTACTATTCCATAGACAAGTGAGGATTGCTCAAGTGGTTTAGCACCTCCACAATCAACCAGTATCTTAAGGGTTCGAGTCACGCTTGAGGGTAAGTGGGAACATTATTGATCCTTCTGAGAGTGGTGGGGTGGGGAAAAAATTACTATTGCATACAAACAAAAAGTGCCAAAGATTATCATTGAAGAATCTGATGATGTCAATCATTCTAGTTGTTTACACTTTAGACACGGATCAGAAATAACCAAAAATCAACCCGACAAACTTTTCACTTCGATTCTTTTTTTCTCAAACATGTAACTGAAAAATATGCTTAAGCTATCTAAAATATGAGTAGCCTTGGGGCCTTCAGAGATCAAAGAATTTTTTGAGAAGCCTACAAGATCCGTTCGTTCATGATTTTTCTATCCCTAGAGGGAAATGTACTTCCCTTTTTGGCCGGTTGTGGGCAAGGAGGGATTCGAAACCCCCGACACCCGTGACCTAAAGGTTATTAGCCTTGTGAGCTACCAGACTGCTCTAACCAGCGCCGAAGATAAGAGAATAATCTTATTCATTGAGAATAATAAAAAATGGACAGTGTTCAATTAGGAATTGTTGGGAAATATACACACCTCAATAGTCCTCTTCTATCAAGAAATAGATTTAGGATTTAAATTTTATGAATTTGAAATTCTAAAACACCATCCTCAAGTGCTTCTAAATGAACTTGAAATTTAATATTTGTAATTTTTTAACAGAGGCGGAGGTAGAGATCAAAGTAGGGGTTCGGACGAACTCAGTAATAACTTTGGTTCAGACACTGCATTTGTCTTAATAATCATACTTTAACGCAAAAAAAAAAAAAAAAAGGTTGGACAAAAGTACACCTACTTACAACATGGAAGAACTTATAAGGGTTTGAACCCCTTGAATTGTTAATGGGGTTTGAAACTCCGGCAATTTTTTGAATCCCATGAATCGTTAATGTGGTTTCAAGCTCAAGGAAATTTTTGAAACCCTGAATCGTTCCTTGAGTTTGAACTTATAAATGTTTGAATCATTGAATCATTCCTGGGGTTTGAAACTCCAACAAATTTTTTAACCATGAATCAATATGGGGTTTGAAACTCTAGCATCTTTTTGAACCCCATTAATCATGAATGTAGTTTGAAGCTCCAATAAATTTTTGAACCCATAAATCGTTACTTGACTTTGAACTTATAATTGCTTGAATTCCATGAATTTTCATGCGGTTTAAAACTCCATAAAATTCTAGAACCCATGAATGATCCATTGGGTTTGAACTTATACATGTTTGACCCATAAATCGTTCCTTGGGTTTGAACCCCATGAATCGTTACTTAAGTTTGAACTTATAAAGGTTTGAACCCTATGAATCGTTAGTGAGGTTGGAAACTCTAGCAAATTTTTTAACCTTATGAATCATTCGTCTGAACATATAAAGGTAATGAACCCCATGAATCGTTCATGTGGTTTGATTTTTAACTCTATGAACCGTTAATTGGAATTAAACTTATAAATATTTGAACAACATAAAGCATTCATCAGATCTGAAACTCCAGCAAATTTTTGAAATCATGAATCGTTCCTTAGGTTCCACTTGTTAATCCTTTAAATTTCAGCACGATTTACGGGAATTGTTCCGTATTAAGGGTGTTTTTTCAAAATCCTTGTACCAAAAGAGTTTTTAAATATTAATAGCATTTAAGTAATAATTAATATTTGATAGCCTATGTTAAAAGTGGATGTTTACCAATCTTGTCCTCATATATTACACATGCTTGACACATACAAGGACCAATATATTGGTTAGTTTTGGAAATAAATACATTCACAAATAGTACATTTTTTTGCACGGATTTTCCTTCAAAGGCGTTGGTCTTTTAACTTTTGCCCCTCAGATTGATGGTCTTTAATTTTTGTCCTTCGCTTAAAAAAGTGGTCGAAAATATACTGAGGTTTTAGGTTAGAACTCCCGCTCAGTCAAAAAAAAAATTCGCAAGGCAAGGCTTCGCGAAAAGTCTGCCTTAAGGCAAAGCAAAAGTTTTTTTATTTTGCTGGAATTCTACAAATTAGGCCTAATTTTGCAACGAAACTCTGTCTTGTGATATTTATTTATTTTGGTAGCCATATTCGAACCAAGAACCTCGGGGTATTTTAGACCAAGGACAAAAATCAAAGACAAGCAATTTGAAGGGCAAAAATTCAAGACCACCACCCCCCAATAAGGTCAATCGTGCAAATTGCCCGGATAGTACTATTTCTTCTCCCAAATATTAGTCACGTTGGCAAATAAATTTGTTTCAAATTATTAGCCAGTCATAAAAATAAGATATTGTATTTTTTTCATCATCACCTAAAAGAAGTGTCAATTTAGATTCCTTAGAATGGACGCGTTCCATTTCTGTAGTTTTGACTTTTGGGTAAGTTTCATCTAGAGTCTTTGCAACTTCACCAACAGTACCAATCTGTATGGTTGTTAAAATATGTTGAAATCTAACCTAACTGTGCAACTTTTGTTTCAAACAGTGTCACTCTAAACCTCAAATTAATTCTTCTCCACTTCTTGGCTACTTATGTATTAAAATTAACATAACCTTTAAATTTTTAAGTCTATTTAATTACTTATATATAAATTTTGATGTGATGATCTTTTTGTTAAACTAACTTTTCATTTACTTCAGTATTGTTGTAACATTGCTTCTATAATCTTCAGAGCACTGGCTTAATACAGTGACCAATTTTAAAAATATATTCTAATTGGTAGGTTTTAAACTTGTTTCAAACTATTTGAAGGCATAGGAAAACAAAAAATTTATTGCTTTTTCTCAAATCATTTATTTCAATAAGAGGAATGTTAGTTATATGAGATGTTTGAGGAGAAATAAATAATAGTTAGACAAATAATCTTAAAATTCAGGCCACTACTTATTTTTAAGAAATACATATAAACTTTAGAAGACATATACTGTGAACACTAAATATTCTCCTTTTTCCTTGCCAAGTTATTCGAGAAAAAGGAAATCATTGGTTCATTTGAAGGAGATGATGAAATAAATACAGCACACAGCAAATACATATCAAGTTTCTCATCGACCTGTGTCCACATGTCGCAGCATGTAGTACTAAATCTATTTTTAGGTATTAACATGGCTTTTCCCCACAATAAAATAATACAACTTGACCATGACAGACAATCCTAACATCTTTATCAATAGTTTCTACTGAAAGGCCGGCTGGCTTGTTTAAAAACGGAAAAGGGTCAGATTTGCCCCTGCACTTTTACAAATAAGTTGCACTGTATTTATCTTTTTTTATACTCTTTTGATATATTTGTCATTATCATCCAACTTTAGGGTCATATTTGCTCCTGTATTCTATTCTCGGGCCATATTTATCCTCCGTCTGTTAAATTCTCTTGTCCCCACCTCTTGGTTCATTTGGAGTGGGGCGGAAAAGACAACTCGGGGAGGAGGGGGGTTAGTTGGGTTTATTTTTATTATAGGGTCGGGTTTAATTGTGACCATTTAAATTGGGATAAAAAAAGAGAAAATAACACTGTATATCTATTTGGAGAAAATATTTATCCGAAATGGCCCATATTTCTAATATTACCCAAAATGGCCCTTTTATACATTATATACACTTTTATATAGGTTTATACATTATATTGTCTACGGTAAATATATATTGTTGTATATCGTGTGTATAAATACTGTTGCGAACAAATTGGCTATGCCGATGTAAATTAAAAATATGGCTATATAAATGTAATATTTTATGTTGGATTGTATATTATTGAAATTATCCCTCAAAAAATTCCACGTAGGAAAATAAAGGTAGGGACAAGAGGATTTAACACACGGAGGTTAAATATAGCCCGAAAATAGAGTACAGGGAAAAATATGACCCTAAATTGGATGACAAGGGCAAATATATTAAAAAGGTATAACGAAGGACAAATATAACTTATTTGTGAAAGTACTGGGATAAATCTAACCCTTTTCCGCTTTAAAAATGACATCCTCCTAATACATTTTAATATAAATAAATACTGATAATTATTTTGAGGAGCTTTACTACTCAACTGATCAAATAAATTTTTGGTATCAAACAATCAGATTGGTCGTGGTTTGACATGAAGAAGATTTTTATAATAAGTAATTCACACAATAGGCATTTGTTCCATAAGAATCTACACATTACAATTGTTTAGGAATCTGTGGATATTTTTATCTAGCATTATTCAAGAGAATATCATATGGGCATTTGGAATCCACAATTTTGTAGATTGAAGTGGTGATTTTGTACTTTATACATGATAAGTATATGGTGACCATTAGTTTGATGCAAACACAATATGCGGATGAATATTTTTTATATGCCCTGATTATGATTTTACTAATCAACTTATCCACGCTTTGCGCGATCAGGAAAAAGACAGTAAATTCCAAAAAAATAATAATATATAAATAGTTAGTTTTTATATATATATATATATACACACACACAAAATTAGCTTAAATTTTTCAAAGTAAAAAGATCATTATTTTCTATTAATTAACACGAACTTCACTCATTTCCAAAACAAAACTGTAAAATTGGGGAACATCACGTAACAAAATAAATTTACTCCCTATGTCACATATTAGTTGTCATATTTTACTTCTCGAGAGTCAAACTATGTAAACTCTGAATAACATTTTACAATATATTTTCTTATCGAATGAACATGAGAAAGTAGCAACTTATAGTATTTATTGTATAGTTTTTGAATATCTAAATTTTAAATATAAAATATTATGCAAAGCTAATCCAATTTAGCTTAACAGATAAAGCAAATTGACTTTCGAAAAAGAAAACATGACAACTAATTTGGACGGAGGGAGTAAATAAAAAGGATTATATCTAACGGATGGGACTCCTCTCTAACTTTTCTTGTATTCATTTCCCCAAGTTCTTTAGTTGGATAGAAGAGATTTACTAAAGTAAGGTTCTATTCACGGTTAGAATAATAAATACATTATTTCCATATCAAATCTTAGAACTTTCGGGGTGATAATTCCTTCTCTTTCCAATGCTTTTCTTACCATTCAAGAGGATTATTTCAACAGTGTGTATATATATAATCAAGGCGCCACGTATCTCTCTCTCTCTCTCTCTCCCTCCCTCTCTCTATATGTGTGTATATATATATATATAGGAATAAAAAAAAGAGACGGGAACCTTTAATTGTTAAAATTTTCTTCATATATATTTTCTTTATTCCAGAAAATAGAAAAATAATTAAAAATTGAGGACAATAAAAAACAAATAAGGAGAAAATAGTAAACTATGTGTAAAAGCTTAACCAAACTTCATGAGAATTTTCTATAGATAATTTCTCACACTACTAATTATATCATTGCCGTTTCATCTTGAGACGCGCCTTAGCCATAACATTTTTGGCTGAAAGCTCTTTCTTAATCATTCATTCCCTGATCCTCTAACACTTTTAATCAACCCAGTAAAGTAATAAAACCTGGAACGAAAAACATGTGACGAATACATGACAAAAAACTCGATCGAGAAAAAAAGAGGAGAAACTGAAAATAAATATTGATCAAGTCACTAAAAACTATGTATTAGGGAGAACATTTGTTTACATATAGATAGGACAATGTAACTAAGGCAATAGATAAACAATAGCAAGCAAAACTTTGGGGATCAAACCTTTTGAAGAAGCTAACTTATTTTTTTTCTTTTCTAAGCCCATCCAAAGGTGCTTGATACAATAGATAAACAATAGCAAGCAAAACTTTGGGGATCAAACCTTTTGAAGAAGCAACTTTTTCTTTTCAGAGAATGCTTTGAGTAAAGTAATAGAATTTCCTTATTATCAGCTAAAAAGAATTGCTTGCAAATTGGTACGTCTTCTGGAAAGGTGTGAATATTGCATCAGCTACAACTTTAATTAGTAAAAAAAAATTATTGTGTCAGTTACATGCAACTTTAATTGGTAACATGTATAATGTTCATTGTTACAATAAAACAATTAGCTAATGTCCAACAACTTAGTTGTGACTTGTGACTGTTGAATTCATATATTGAGTCCGCACTAGAAACTATGTATTAGGGAGAAATATTTGTTTACATATAGATAGGACAATGTAACTAAGGCAGTAGATAAACAATAGCAAGACTTTGGGGATCAAACTTTTTGAAGAAGCAACTTTTTCTTTTCGAGAGGGTGCTTGATACACTGCAAGAATGCTGAGTAAAGTAATAGAACTTCCTTATTATAAGCTAAAAAGAAATGCTTGTAAATTGGTACGTCTTCTGGAAAGGTGTAAATATTGCATCAGTTACAACTTTAATTAGTAAAAAGAATTATTGCATCAGTTACATGCAACTTTAATTGGTAACATATATAATGATCATTGTTACAATAAAACAATTAGCTAATGTCCAACAACTTAGTTGTGACTTGTGACAGTTGAATTCATATATTAAGACCGGATTTACGAAGACCCTATCTATTCTAATTGTAATAGTTCAGTCTATTTATGGTACAATTGTAATTATGGTAAATATAGGATTTGTAGTCCTATTAGAATAAGGTTACCTTATTAGAGTAGGGTAAGCAGGACCTTACTTGTATATAAGGAGGTCATTATGATGAATACAAAGCAGAAAGAAATCTCCCATTATTCTTGTCTCTCACAAATTCTCGTCCCTGCCTCGATATTAACATGGTATCAGAGCCACGTTAGAAAGAATACAAAATCCCTGAAACAATGGCAGGTGACGAAAAGGAAGAAACCGGCGATAAAAGTTAAGGAATTGCCGGTGAAGAAAATAAAACTCAAAGAAAAACAATCTCCCTATGACATTACTTCGAATGATAACTCTGGAATTGTGGTGACACAAGTCCAATTGAAGGGTGATAATTATGAAGAATAGGCTAGATCCATGAGGACAACCCTAAGAGTGAGAAAGAAGTTCGGCTTCATCGACGGTACGATGAAGAAGCCAGATGAAAAGTCGCCGGACTTGGAAGATTGGTGGACTGTAAACTCCCCTTTGTTGGTGTCGTGGATCCGCAACACCATAGAACCAACACTTCGCTCAACTATTTCACATAAGAGGAAAGCGAGAAGAATTGTGGACGAGCATTCGAGAGTGGTCCGCCGCTATTAACGGCCCTCGGATGCAACAACTAAAGGCAGAACTTATGGAGCGCAGGAAGAAAGGAAGGAACATAGTGGATTATTATGAAAAATTCACTTAGTTGTGGGAAGAATTGGCAAATTACGAATAGATTCTAATTTGTACGTGCGGAAACTGCACGTGCAATCTAGAAACAGGTCTAGAGGCCAAAAGAGAAGAAGAAAAAGTACATCTTTTCCTCATGGGATTGGATGAGGCGAAGTTTCGAACAGTGAGGTCGAACATATTGGCTCAGGAACCGTTGTCATCATTGAACAAAGTTTATTCAAAGTTGGTACAAAAAGAGCGTGTGAAAGTAATCGTACAAAAAATGGAGGACAGGAGTGTAACCATGGATTTTACCGTGCAAAGGAGAAACCCTTACCAGGACCAAGGTAAAGGGAAAAACGATGGTAGATTCCGCACACATTGCATGAGATCCGAACACGTTGTGGATGGATGCTTTCGACTCATTGGTTATCCGAATTGGTGGCTAGGAAATCAAAAAAGAGACAGAGAAACAGGAGGTAGAGGACGTGGACAACAACAACAACAGAAGGGTGGACTGGGATACGGTCGTGAAAGGGGCAACCACCGAGCTAACCCCGTGGTAGCCAAAGAAGGAATTCAGGCGGAGACTAAACGGGTCTCCAAAAAATAATCCTAGATTATTGATTCCAGTGCTACCAACCATGTGACAGGTAATCCGGAGGAACTGAGCAATCAGTGGGACATTCCTAAGTGTCCGGTTGGACTTCCAGATGAAAGTAGCTCGGTGGCCAGGAGAGAAGGAACAAGCAGGCTGAATGATAGCATATGGTTGAAGGATGTTCTTTACATTTCGCATTTAACAAGAAATTTAATTTTTGTGTCACAACTTGTTGATGATTTTGACTGCGATGTAAAATTTAATAAAATTATGTGTGTTATACAGGATCCGGCCACGAGGAAGCTGATTGGAATGGGTGAGCATCGAGGTGGACTCTACTATTTCCGGAATGTGCCGCGGATACAAGCTATGAAAGCAGAGGTAGTTGATTGGTTCGATCTTTGGCACAAACGGTTGGGTCATCCTTTAGCACAAGTAACGATGTCGATTACGGCATTAGGCCTAAAAGATAGTAGTATTAGATTGGGTAAGGAATGCGATATATGCCTAAGGGAAAAACAAATAAGGATAGTTTTTCCTTTAAGTGATAATATAGCGTCGGATATTATTGAGATGATTCATTGTGATTTATGGGGACCGTATAGAACTCCTTCCTCCTGTGGTGCTTCATATTTTTTTTATTATTGTAGATGATCGCTCGCGAGCCGTGTGGATCTTTCTTTTAGTTGATAAGAAAGAAGTGTTTCAAACCTTGAAGAATTTCTTCACTTTAGTGGATAGGCAATTTGGTAAACGGGTGAAAATAGTTAGAAGTGATAACGAAACTGAGTTCACTTGTATGAAGAATTACTTCTTCAAACATGGAATTATTTTCCAAACGTCTCCCAACAAAATAGAAGAGTCGAGAGAAAACACTGTCACATTCTCAACGTAGCACGAGCACTGCGATTTCAAGGTCACTTTCCAATCAAATTTTGGGGAGAATATGTTTTGACTGCGGGATATTTGATTAACAGAATGTCGTCTTTGATTTTGAATGGGACAACCCCTATGAAATTTTATACGGGGAGGCGCCTAGGTATGATCACCTAAGGGTGATAGGGTCTTTGTGCTACGCGCACGCAAAGAGAAGAACAAGGAAAAGTTTGAGAGCAGGAGTCATAGATATGTTTTCTTGGGATATCCCTACATAAAGAAGGGTTGGAGATTGTTTGACTTAGAGAACAACGAATATTTGATCTCAAGAGATATAGACTTCTACAAGACTAAGTTCCCGTTTGTTGTAGGATCGAGTAACTTGGTAGACAACATATAAGTGATCCCGTACGAAGGAGAGACTACGAAAAAAGTTCTTCTGAATGTAGATGACACGAAGGAAGAAAGAAATCAACACACCATAGAAAAAGACCAAACGTATAATATAGGTACAAACGAAACCCGGAGAAACGAAGTCAGGATACTAGTTACCGTACCTACTAATCAACCAGATTAGACCGTACAGATATTGGTCTAGATAGAGAAAATTTGGAGGAATTGCAGACAGAAGGGGTCCGGACAGTCAAAATTCACCCGGAGGAACAAATGGAAACGCCAAAAGCATGAATCGATTCGGTTGCGTGACTATGTCACTGAAACATTCCGGAAACAAAGTCCATCAACTCGTCCACCTGATCCTCAGCCACTCTCAGGTGAGCCTTATCCTATAGCTCACTTTATATTCTGTGATAATTTTTCTTCGAAACACCAAAGCTTTCTTGCAGTAGTTACCACCGGAAACGAGACAAAAACCTTCTCGGAGGCAACAAAAAAGGAACATTAGCGGAAAGCCATGCAGCAAGAGATTCAAGAATTGTAGGATAATGGAACATGGACTTTAGAAATGTCATGACCCATACCTATGAGCCGTGATGAGTGCCTGATCTCTAGTGACCAAACACTCATATGCTCACATCTGAATGACACTACATAACAAGGGCCCATAAACAACTCAATTTGAACTGTACTGTCTCAAGAAAGGAAGATATCATGAACTCTGTACAATCTACATATATATAAGCTGGCAAGAGCAATGTAAGCTGACTAGGCCGCCACATATACTGTACACAAAAGAATAGAAGCCAACAAGACTGTCAAATACATATAACTGTCTACAGACCTATACTGGAGTGTAAAACTGTAGAAAGGACGGGACAGGGCCCCTCATACCCATATGCATATATATCTCAAAAGAATGGTGTACCAAAATATACTACAGCTTCGGATCAAATGGAGCACACTGACCACCGCTGGGTAGAGGTCCTACTAAGCTGGACCGCTTGTCTATCTACCTGAACCTTAACATCTCCTTAATCACTTAACGTTCTCCTTCCAAATTTGCCACGTCTTATAATCAAAGAACTTTATCTCACTCAACTCCCTCGAAGCTCAAGTTCACCACAACTTTCAATAGAAACAGGAACAATCACCTTCCTTGGATTACCTTTGCGTTTTGATGTTAATTCTCTCCTTGGATGATATGGAAAGGTGTGGAGGGGTTGGGAACCTTCAAGAACCCTTAGAAATCCTCTAGAAAGGTAGGGAAATAAGTGTGGAAAGGTGGAAATGAATTTGGGGTCGTTTGGGATTTAAAAAGGTGGCCAAATCACACCCCGACTCACTTTGCGGAGAGTATGCGACCTTGCACACTAAGTGTGCGGCCGCACACTCTCCCCACCACTTAGGGGTGGTGCTGGCCAGTAAGTACGCAAAATGGGCAGTTGGCGTGCGGTGTGCGGGTCAGCACACTCAATGTACGACCGCACACTACCCCACTTCCCCCGATTTCGCGAAATCGCATTCTTTTTTATTCATTTGACCTCTAATCCTTATGGAACATTCTTGGCACTTGTCTAGAACTTCATTAACCATCTAGGGGGCCTTATATCTCTCCCTCAAAGTGATGCTATGTGTTACACCCCAGAAAATTTCGCGTTACTAAGGCTGCAGACGGCTTAATATGAGCTCAAAGAGGAGCAAATCTTACACGTATAAAGGATGAAATTCTACTGTATTAGCATGAGGATATCATGAGTATGATATTTGGAATTCGTACAATATAATTGGCCCTCGTAACCGTAAGTTGAGGTGGGGCCCACATGATGGAATTTTTATAAAGGACATATGACAAGTTATATGGACAATATATGTGAAGTTAAACACAACTCAAGAAGGACCCTTGAGCCAAATCCCAGTGTAAGCCCTCCAAAAAGATGTTTTTAAGTTACGTTTTCGGGTGATCTGATTTCGGGAGGCCATAACCCCATCATTATTTGGGTATTTTGGAAAACTCCAAATATGAAAGTTGTAGATAATTGAATTAGATTTCCAACCATGGGTCGTGGGCCTTCACACAACATAGGGATAAAAATTTATAGACGTTTTAAGGCAGAAAGGTCAAATTAGGCAGTGGGCTCGGCCCAACCCGACTCAAGGTCGGTAGGAACCGACCCAAGACCCATATATATGGGCTAAAATTATACAAATTCATTTATTTACACATGAAGCAGTCCACAAACTTTTAGAAAGAGAGAGAGAGAGAGGAGAGTTAGAGAGAGAGTGGAGAATCGAGCAAGTTCGAGGTCCCGAATCCCGAGGCTCGTGAAGGGTAAAGTATAGATTATAGAACGAGTTGTTTCCATCATTTTAAGCCAAAAGGTCGACTTGTAAGTTGTTGATTTCATGGTTGTTGACCATTAAAGGTATGTTTCAGTTGTTTATCACGTTATTAACTTGATTCTCGATTGATCGACGGATTAAAATGCTGAAAACATTGTTATAATTATCGTATAAATTGTATTAAGGCGTTCGGGTTTAGGAGTTGTTTTGGATGGAATATTATGATGGATTTAGATATATTATTGATGGAATATCGTTGGGTTTGTTGTTCTTGATGTTATTATTGGTATATTAACCGAATTTGGAATTGTTGGGTTGGTAGGATTATAGAGAGATCTTTGTCCAAATCCCATTAGGCGAAAGAATAAATGATTAGTTAGAATAATCCTGTTGGCCTAGTCTTAATCCCTATATTATTGATTGTGTTCTAGTTGACTAAGCTCGGGAGGGGACTCGAAGATTAGCTTGAGGAGTAAATAAGGTATGTAAGGCAAACCTTTCTTCCTTTGGCATGATTCTTGTTGTTATTCATTCTATATGATTCCATTCTTAGACGAGTAAGGTCTAAATGTTTCTTGTGATGGCTTATTGATATTGTACTCCTATTCTGTCCCAAAGGGAACACCCATAAGGTGCCAAGTTGAGTTGTGTATCTGGTTTTACTAATGATTTTGAGGAAATGAGTTTTATACTAAAGGAAACATAAAGTTTGATTTTCAAAACCACTCCGAAGGGGCTGCGAGATTTTACTACTTCATTTCATTTATGATTTATGTTTACATTCCATAGTATCATCCCTTTGTATTGATATGATCATTTATTCTTTGGGTAGGGCAATAAGATGAAATTGAGTAGAATATAAGTAGTAAGAATTTAATAACAATTCTACCCACAAACCTGAAAGTATGTCCTCCTAAGTCTAGTGAGATACAAATTTGATAACTTCTTATGAAAGACTAAGGCTAATAACTGGATTGTGATGAATTGATTAGTGACTTATGATATGAATTGAAATTGATATTTGTGGATTGAGTTTGTGTTGATATGATGGTGATATTAAGTCGGAAGCAGCTGCCTGGAAGGAGCCATCATTATTATGCCGGAAGTGGTGTCCAAAGGGACTATTGTGATACTAGCCTAAGCGGCTATCCGAAGGCACCATTCATTAACATGTCGGAAGCGGCATGTGTGTTGGATTGCATTATTTACTTAAAGATTGTTTTGAGACTTCGTGTGCACATTTATGTTTCTTCAAATCAAGGCCGCGGTGTATTGAGTTAGATTGTGATTTCTTCTCTCCTAAGTCAAATTATGAATATGATTTGTTACCACCTTACATACTCGGTACATTGTCCGTGCGACGTCCTTTTGCACTCGGGGACGCTTCGCGTTCATGCCCGCGGCCCAGCATTGTTTGCAGGTTAAGAGTATAGCTAGGATGCTTGGACGTCTACGGGATTGGCAAGTTCCAACTCATTCGGAACCGTGCTAAGTCATGTATAGATATGTATGATTATGGGTATGTCGGGGCCAATGCGACTCATAATGTTCGGTTTACTTCTTAGAGACTTCTGCATTAAAGTTGTCTGTGGTATGTTTGTCGAGATGTCGACAAAGTGATGTCAGTTGAGTCATTTGTGGATTTTAAAAGAGTATATTTTTAGATGATTTCAATTGGTTTAAAGTACTTATTTGATTGAAAGTTTTCATAATCATTATAAAGATAATGATTTCTATTTGGAAAAGTTTTATGTTCTAAAAAAGTTTTTTGAAATGACGGGTTTTGATAGAGCGAATGTCGAGGGGTTCGCTCGACTCGATGAGTCGGGTATCACTACTAAAAATCGGCGGTTAGTGATGGAATATTAGACCATATTCTGTCGCTAATTAACGCATTTGATTAGCTACGGATTTCTCATTTTGTCGCAAGAAAAGCAACTAAAATTTTATCTCATTATATAGTGACGGATTAGCAACGTAAACCGAAGTTTCGTTACTAATAATTAGCGCGAATTTTTGGCGCCTTAAATTTCACTACAGATTTAGCAACGAGAAGAGGCGCGACAAATTTTATTTTTAATTAGCGACGGATTCAAAGAACTAAATATCCGTCGCTAGGCCTTTAATTTTTCTAGAAAAAAATATATATTTGCAAAAAGAACGGAATATTTTGTCGCAATATTAATTATTAAAAGAAATGAATGTATTATTTAGCGACGGAATATAAAATCCGTCGCTATTCCGTCGTTAAATGTAAAAAAAAAAAAGGATATCTCTGCCTAGGGTACACATTATTTCATTTCCAAACAAAGCGACCAACACGGATAGAGAGATAGATCGTGCGAAATTGCTAACATAGAGAGAGAGAGCACAATATAGATCAAAATAATGTGAATCTAAGGTTTCTATTGTGTTTTCTCTTCTTCTACTGCAACTTTTTTCTAAAGGAAAGGTATGTTTTGATTTTTCGATGTTTTATGGGCAGTTTCTTTCTTCTTTATCTCCTTCTTTGTGTTTTCTGACATTAAATCTAAAACGAAATTAAGATATCTGTGTTTTCTTGCTTATTATCTAAAGGACGAGTATCTTTAAGTGTTTTTGGGGCTAAAATCGAAGTTGGGTGTGTTGGTTGGGTTTATAATTTATTTGAAGGTTAAGTGTTGGGAATCTCTATTTCGGCCAAAATCTGATGAAAATGGAAATTCGACCTTTGTTTGTGCTAAATCTTGTAGGATAATATTATTTGGTGGTTAAAGTTTGTTTTAATTCGTTGCATGTCGAGAAAAAGCTTGAAGAACTCAACATTCTTTATATTCTGTGATTTGAAATCAGTGTTAGTGAACTGGGTTTCTTACTCATTTTTTTTTGTTTCAGTTTGTCATTTTTTTTTAACTAAAAGGTGAATGATATTTTCTGTTTCAATAAGTTATTTCAGCTTGTTCTTCTCTCTTAGCAGCATTTCTCATTAGCAAAATGTATCGTTTTGTAGCAAATCTTGCTTCCAAAGCCAGGTAATATTCACATTTTATAACTTGGATTTTTGTTAGAAAAATGTATTCTTTATTACTTTTAAGAAATACCCATTTTCTTGTTTTTCTTTTTGTGTTAGAAAAATGTAATCTTTATTACTTTTAACAAATACCCATTTTCTTGTTTTGTACAGAGTGGCAAGAACCAACACCCAATAAGTGAGTACTATTTTGCAAGATACTTTTTTTTTTTTTTTTGGTATAGATCAAGAAGAGCCGTATTTTGGATTGTACGTTTATAAATGGTTTTTGTTGCGATTGGTGGAAGGTTAAATTGGAGTAGAAGTTATGCTGCAAAGGATATTAGATTTGGTGTTGAAGCTCGAGCTGCAATGCTTCAAGGTATTGTAGAACTTGCTGATGCTGTTAAAGTCACTATGGGTCCAAAGGTGAATTTTTTATCAACCCCATTAGTGAATACACTCCGTTTGTTACATAGATTGTTCATATATTTATATGTAAACAATTCAACCCCATTAGTGAATACACACGTTTGTTCCCAACCAAGTGCTAGCTTTTTGCCCCAAACATGCAGCAACAAATAGCCAAAAACACGGTGGCGTTCGGCCTAAAAATGGCAACAAGTACAAGTAGCAATTTGCATTAGTATGCGGCAACAAAATGGCTCAAATTTGCTATTTGTTGCTAGCATGATAGCATGAGGTTTACCCTATTGTTTATGGACCTGAGATCGATACATATCTCAATGTTAATGTGCCTCACTCATATTATTGGCACTATTAGAATATACACATGTTTGAATGTTGACATGCCTATGGATCTACTTATGCATTTTTATTCACTATTAAGAGGTTCCATTTTGAGCTACTGTTGTGATTGGTTGATCTGTTTTGAGGGATGTTCGCAGCACTCATAAGCTGTTGCTGAGCTTGGGAAAATTGCTGCATTTGAAGTTCTCTAAGTGTTGCGAATGAGCTGCTACCTTGTTGTTATATTTGTTATCATAAACTGCTGGATTATTGGCCATTTGCACCTCGTTTTGGGAGTGGTCTGCTGCTAAATTTTTGGCCATATTGTCCTCGCATTTTGCGGTTTTGCTGCTGCATTTTTTTCCCCACGAAATGTTGATTTGTTGCTGTAATTCTGAGCTAAAGTTTCTGCCGAATGTCGGGCAAATTTGAGCCATTTTGTTCTGCATACTAATGCAAATTGCTACCGTAGTTGTTGCCATTTTTAGGTACGCCACCGGTTCAAGCGTCGGATCACGGTAGTAACCCAACCATCCCCGAATTATCTCCCATTACACCCGATCCGAGCAGCCCGCAGATGAGGGTACATCAAACCATAGCAAACATCGTCCGCGAAGAAGAGTCCGATAGTCGTCGTAGGCGGCGGACACTTACACTTGTTACTCTTACTCTGCAGGTTAGTCCATGCTTATATTTTTTTTATATATATAATTTGTGGTAGGCCTTGAAATAATATTTTCAAATTTATGCAGGTTGGAACCTTCTAAAGAATGCTCTAATACCGCATCTTTCAAAAATCAACTTGATCCCAATGGAATCAATTGGAAAGGTGTCTCAGAAGATACTAGAAATTTTTATTTTGGGGAATTCAAGGTATAACTTTCATCATAATTCGTTTTACAAGTGTATTAGCTTTTATAGTTAGGATACTAATAATATTAGTTTAAACTAATGAAAAACTTAAGCCTTATATGATGACTTTAATAAATAGCCCTACAAGCAAAGTATTCAAACCAAAGAAAAGAGATAACACCAAACAGGTATAATCAAATTAAACAAATTAATGACCAGCTTATCCCTTTTGAACTCAACAGATTTCATATAAAGTAAGGCCAAAATGAGAAATTTTCACATTATCAAAGGACTTGCATACAACACAAAGCAAAATGACATTTGTTTCAAACATAGGAATTCGTTTCATCACACTTTATTTGACACAGCTCACCTATACACACTATGTTTTAAAGTTATCGGCTTCCATTTTTTAAACTTAAAACAAACTTTTGATTCGAATCTAGACTTCAACTTGAACATTCAAGATAATAGGTCCATCTCTGATAAGTTCTGTTTAGACTCAACACATTATTTTAGGCATTTTCCTAACATAATTGCTTTCCTATCATCATCTTTTAAAGGTCTATTTCAACAATTATTATATGTACACATTTTTTGTCGTGACTACACCTGCGGAACCAAATCGTACAGCGGTGGATAGGACACAAGAAGCATGTCAACCAACCACATGTACTTCTTCATGAACCTAAACTAAAGTGAGATGTCTGTCTTAGATCCCCGTCTTGCCTTACATGATTGGCTTGTAATGACATAGCAATAGCGGTGTCTTTTGCTTCTTCGGAAACATGAGGCATTATGTAGTTGTGGAATCATTTTTCTATTTGATATAGAGGCAAAACATATACCTATTTTAAAAAAAGAAGATATAGAGGCATCGTATAGGACTAGGTGTAAGCTTTGAATGGCGGTGATTTAATGGTCTTAAGTACGAAGTTTTTGATCTTTCACATTTGGTGTTCTAAGCATCGGATGCGTGACAAAGATATAGACTAGTTTTTATTTTATTAATTTGTGAACTTAATCTCTTTTGTTATGGTGTAAACAGATCTTGTCATATAAGTTGCCCATTGAGGAAAGATTCAAAGATTTCGCAAAATTATTGATCCGGAAGAGAGTAAATAATGGTTCACATTTTGCAATAGCCCATATCCCCTTTAACTTTATCACTTTTGAAGGCATAGAATAACTCGAATCCTCTGAAGTGTAAAGCATGTTGCTATATGTTCTATTGCTCTTCAAATAAATTAGATCTTAGCAACCGGCCAGCCAACTAGTGTATATAGAAATGATTTCAAATAAATAAATTAGATCTTCCATTTTTAAAAGTGTCGATTGAAACTTTTGAAATCTAGCACTAAGCTTCTATTTTAATATTGGAGTGGAATAGTGGGCATCATGTTTGGGAATTTTCTTTTACCTTTTGTCCTAATAATTATCTCCTGTGTTCACTCACGAAAGGATTTCTAAAACTTGCTTGGTGGTTAGTAGTTCCCTTGACCGCACTTTTTTCATGATGGTCAAGGCCAAAGCAAGCTTTGGGATTTGGTTTAGCCCCTCTAATAGCCTACCCTGCCGAGGTTGTAAAACCTTTGGATCTTGCGCGGCGTTGGATTAAGAAGGTGGTAACCCCCTTAACTGTCTTGTCCTTTCAAGTTTATTGCTTGGCATGCTAATTTGTTTGATGTCTTGGCTCTCTGATAGTTTTTTTTTTTTTTTTTTTTTATGAATGACTACTGAGTATTCTTTTAAGTTAATGTGATGAAGATATGAACTTTGGATGCTCATTCTGTTATACCCCGCATTTTCAGAGTATGAGCGTGACTGTATGTGTCATTTTTGTCATTCTGCATTATGCCATAAATTCCATATAATTACAAATTCTGTCGAGTTGTAAGCTACAAAAGATTATTTCCAAAAATAGTTACTGTATGTGTCATTTTTGTCTAATTAAGAGTCCGAAAGATTATGTTTGTAATAAGAGTCTGTGGGTTCGCTCGGCTCCGAATATGGGGTCGGGTGCCCATCACACCCTAGTAAGATGAGGGTGTGACACATTCTTCACCCTTTATTTGTTTTGCATAACTTGGCGGCTTATCGAAATCCCTAATTTTGCTAAACTTGAAATGGAGTGATCGCTGCCTCGCTCGTTGGTTTTTCGAGCCACATTTGGAGTTGGGTTTGTTGGTAAGAAACTGCTGCATTTTGGATCATTTGGCTGCTGAACTTCAGGTAAGCTATTACTGCATATTTTCGCTTAACCGTTACTGCAATTGGAGCCTTATCAGTGTTAAATGGGCAGGCAGTAGTTGCCACATTCTGTTGTATAAAACACTGTTAGGATCAAGGATGCTATCTTTGTTACATTTCCTTGTCAAGGTGTCTTGTTTTAAAGGCTTTTGTGGCACTTTTAAATTCATTGTTGGGACAACCTTGAGATAATTTTGAGTGTTGTTGCACTGAGAACATAGTGCTGCACTTGGTTTCTATTTTGAGAACTAAGGTGTAATGGCTGTGCAGTTCTGAATTTTAATGACTCCTGCCTTTACATTTTGTTGTTCATTACCTACAGTTGGCTTCTATGATCGGTAATGAATTGAGATTAAATGGTTGCTTGGTTTTTGCCAATTCAACTCAGTTGGATCAAGTCTGTGGAGACAAATTCATGCAACATGCACTTGGACTAATATGTATATAACTGTGTCTAATTTATGTATACCAATTAAGAAAAATAAACAGTAAATTTGACCAGTTATTTATATTAATATCCCCGAAAAGAAATAAAAGAAGTTGCGTGATCAGGGTTGTAGGAGTTTTTTTTCCTTAAATTTGTTGGAGTTTAATTTCTATATACCGTCGATGCTAAAAGAAGCTTTACAATGGGATAAGTAAGCTGAAGATGAAACATATAGTTTCGTTATAAGTTATAACAAATTAAAATAGATTCATTGCATAATTTTCTTTACCATCATTTGTGTAAATTAAATAATTTTGGTGTATTACAAGTAGCTTGCACTCTAGTACTTATTTTTTGCTTCTTAATCTCTAGAGGTGCTCAATAACAAGTTCCCTTTAACTATTTGCTTTTGCTAAAGAGCAAATTGAGGTGATATATTGTCAAAAAGTTTGTGGCTAGGGGATGTCCTTTTCGTTTTGGTAGACGTGTGGACCATAAGTTCATCATTTGTGTCTTATGAAGGGACCAACTTGCTTTTCTTTTTGACTTAAGTAAAATTATTCACACTGCAAAGTAGACAAATAAACGCAGAGATATGTTTTATGTATAAACTCGTACTTTATAGACGGTGTTTAGAGACGTGTATATGATCATTTATATCCAAGTTGTATGACTCTTTTTTGTTGGTCATCATGAGACTTCAATTCCAACGAAAAATGAATAAATATCTGCTCTCTTTATCTTTGGAATTCATTTCTCTTTTTATTTGGTAAAATTGAATGGTTAGTATTCTTGATGTTTTAATTTCACTACTTATTACAGGAAAGATATCAAGAAATATTACGGGAAAAATCACAGTCTCAGTCTGATAGTGATCAATGTGAAGCATATTATGAAGCTGCGGGGGAACAAGGAAGAGAAGAATATATGGTCTTGGATCTCAAGCACAAAGTTATCTGCTTTTTGTTGGAAAGAACAAAATTATGCACTAACAATACTTGATGGATGTGTGGGTTCTTTTGGTAGTTGATAGCTTGGTGTTGTCGGTGTTTTGGACTTAACGATTAAGATTTCGCTATCTATTTTGAATCTTTTTTATAAATATTATTTTATGTGAATGTCGAGTTATTTTTAAGAGTATTTATTACTTTGTATTTAGTATGTTTCAACGGTGTATTTAAAATAAAAAAAAATCGGACGAAAAATATTTGTGATGTATTTGTGACGGATTTTGGTCGTTGCTAGAGGGAAAACGAAGAGGCTGAGTTGCAACAAACATTGTATTGTCGCTAAATGCAGGCACAAATAATTCAAATATTTTGCGACGGATTAGCGACAATGGTTTTCGTCGCTAATTTACTAAAACGACGAAATGAAATATGAAATTAGTCACGGAATTCATAAAAATAGCAACAAAATGATCCGTTGCTATAATGTGGAACGGATTTCATACGTCGCTACTCTGCCGCTAAGTTTGCTACGGATTTCATTTTTCCGTCGCTAATAGGTTAGCAACGCGCAAAATCGCAATGTCAGACGACATTCCGTCGCTAATCCGTCGCAACACATGTTTAGCAACAGATATATGCTGATTAGTGACGGAATACGTCCGTCACTAAATGCTGTTTTTTTAGTAGTGAGTCATGCCCTACCATTTTTAGGGTGTGACATTATGCAATGAGCAACTCACATGGTGCGAAAGCTTTCCAAACATGACTCGACCTAGACTTTCTCCGACGAACTTACTTCCATTGCTTCATATAACTCTGAAACCTTAAGGCATACACTTAGCATTATCAAGTACCCTTCTTAACCTTACAAGGCTTTATTTCCACTTTAGGTTTACATTAGCACATTCATAATGCGAGTGACACGAAATTTCCAGGGTGTAACAAGAAACTTTGCTACCGGATAAGAAAGCACTCGGATGTAGATGGATGTACTAGATCAAGTACAACTCAAACGGCACCGTCGAGAAATATAAAGCTCGTTTGGTTATCTTTGTAAATAAATAGAAAGAAGGAATTGAGTACAGTGAAACTTTTGCTCCGGTTGCTAAGGTAGTAACGGTTTGGACCTTCCTGGCAGTTGCGGCTACGCGAAATTAGGAGTTGCATTAGATGGATGTTCATAATGCTTTTTTACACGGTGACCTTACGGAAGAAGTATATATGAAATTGCCACCGGGCTTCCGTATTCCTAGTCCAGGTAAAGTGTGTTCGACTCTGAATATCTTTGTATGGATTGAAGCAAGCTCCACAGTGTTGGTTGGCGAAATTGTCAAGAGCTTTGCTGAAATATGGGTTCAAACAAGCGTATTCGGACTACTCTCTGTTCACTATGCACCGGGGAAGTATGCAGCTCAACGTCTTAGTCTATGTGGATAACTTGATTATCCCCGGAAACCACTATAATTCCATTGAACGGTTCAAAGACTATCTCTGTATATTTTTCCACATGAAGGATTTGGGCCCTCTGAAGTATTTTCTAGAAGTTGAAGTTGCACATGGGCCGAGCGGGTTGTTTTTCTGTCAACGGAAATATGCTTTGGATATAGTTTTTAAGACTGGGTTATTGGGAGCTAAACCCATCAACACTCCCATCGAACAGAATCATGGTTTGACATCATCGGAGGAGCCAATTTGGGAGATCCAGAACCATACAGACGTTTGGTCGGAAGATTGATATACCTCAGCTTTACACGACCAGAGTTATCATATTGCGTGCATGTTCTGTCCCAGTTCATGCAGCAACCGAAGGAAGAACACTGGAACGCGGCTCTTCGTGTGGTGCATTACTTGAAGAAGAACCCAGGACATAGTGACGTGAAAAGATTGTGATCTCCGGTTATATGGATGGTGTGATTCGGACTGGATGGATGTTTGTTGACTCGAAAATCACTTATCGGATGGTTTATCTCACTCGAAAATTCGCCCGTTGGAAAATCAAGAAGCAACATATTGTCTCCCGCTCGTAAGCGGAGGCTGAATACCGATTGATGGCAATGACCGTCTATGAATTGAAATGGTTAAAATATTGCATAGTTTGGGCGTTGAACACAAGTCTCCGGTAAAAATGTAGTATGACAGTCAAGCAGCTTTGTATATTACCCGAAATCTGATGTTTCATGAACGGACTAAACACATTGAAGTGGACTGTCACTATATTACGCAATCCAATCCGGTATAATATTTCCCAGCCATGTGTCAACTCATGAGTAGTTGGCCGATGTGTTTAAAAAGGCTTTGGGAAAATCGCAACATGAATATTACTTGGCAAGTTGGTCATTTGACACCTTCATGCTCCAACCTCAGGGGGTATTGAGACCGGATATACGAAGACCCTATTTTAGTCTAATTGTAATAGTTTAGTCTATTTATGGTACCATTGTAATTATGGTAAATATAGGATTTGTAGTCCTATTAGAATAGGGTTACCATATTAGACTAGGATAAGGAGGACCTTACTTATATATAAGGAGGTCATTATGATGAATACAAAGTAGAAAGAATTCTCCCATTATTCTTGTCTCTCACAAATTCTCGTCTCTACTTCGATTTTAACAGTATTGAGTAGTTACGCTGCAATTAAGCCTTAGCTGATATAGTGCAGCCTAACATAATTAAGGGACTTAAGTAAGTCATTTAAACATGGCTTTTCAGGTTTTTTATTTTTGCACTTTTTAAAATAGCACATAGATTTTAAAAAATAGAAAAATGGTCAAAAAATTGAGAAAAAAGATAAATATCAATGGAAGCTATAGAGAGATGTCACATCACCTTGTCTACACCTAACTTTATATTATATATAGATATAGATATAGATTATAATGAGATCCTAAATTTGAATTAACTGAAAATAGGGTCTGTTTGGAAAGCCACCTGGTAATTGGAATTGGTGTAATTTCTAGGGTAATAATTACACAGTAATTACACTGATGTGTAATTACAACGACCTGTTTATTTGTCATAACATAATTACAGTGTAAATACAAGCGTGTTGTTTGGTTGCACAAGTGTAATTATACAGTTAATTTAATTTAAAAATAAAATTTAATTATCAAAAATTAAAAATTAATATCTGAAAAATATGTGCTATTATAAATGATATTAAATTAGTTATTTAACAACACATTGTTTCTTGAAAATATATTAATTAATAATCATAAATTTGTAACTAATATTGTCAAAAATAAATTAAAATAAAAAATATAACCTAAATTTAAAATCCAAAAGAAATAGTTTAATATAATACTCTTATGTCAAATTTCAACATTACATAAGTAAGTTCCAATATAACTTAAGTAAATATAATTAAAAGAAAGGAAAAATATCAGTCTACAACCTCATTCACAACGAATCATAAATTTGTAACTAATATTGTCAAAAATAAATTAAAATCGAATATATAACCTAAATTTAAAATCCAAAAGAAAAAGTTTAACATAATACTCTTATGTCAGGTTTGTTAATGACTCATTCTTTCTAATATTAAGAGGCGTAGTTTAAAAAAATTAGAATAATACAGTTATGCTAAATGAATAGAATAAAAAATAAAACAAATACGAGCAATTACATGGAACCACAAGAAGAAAAAGTTGGGAATGAGAAAAAAGGAAATGAAAGATAAATAATATAAAAAGAAAAATATATTTTAAAATAAAAATAATTAAAAATAAAAAAGAATTAAAATAATAGAAATAAAAATAAATTAAAAGAGAAAAGAAATAAAATAAAACAAAAAAGAAAGAACTAAAAAGTAACCATGTAATTACAAAGTGTAATTACACTCAATTCTCAACCCCTCACTTGAGAATTGGAATTACACCCTCTCAATTACACCCAATTTCCACCTAACTAAGTAATCAAACAGGCCAAACTATGCAGTTACACCTAATTTCAATTACCTGGGTGGCTTTCCAAACAGGCCCTTAGAGTCCTTACTCCTCATTCAGATCTCTTAACTTTGCGCTAAGCAACCAATCAAAAGAACTTATTAACGCCCACTCCTTGATAAGTTAACATGATTTGATGCAAATATCAGGTAAATATTTTATCCATGTCTTCATTCTAATTTTTTATATTGGGGTCCTCAATCTAATTAATTGAAAATCCGAGCGTTCTCTGCTTATTCAAATCTGTTAACTTTTGCAAACAACAAAAAAACTTTCGTTGCATCGTGTATTCATGCTATTATTTCTCTTTTTTTTTTAAAATTATTATTTTATCACTTAATCGATAAATTATAATAATGTGATATAACCACTAAATACAGACAAGTAATGCTATTCCATACAAACAAATGGTGCCAAAGATTATCATTGAGGAATCTGGTGATGTCAATCATTTTAGTTGTTTACACTTTAGACACTGATAAGAAATAACCAAAAATCAATCCGACAAGATTTTCACTTCGATTCTTTTTTTCTCAAACATGTAATGAAAAATATGCTTAAGCTATCTAAGCAATGAGTAGCCTCGGGGTCCTCCATTATTGGAATATATACACACAACTTAGTAGTCCTCTCCTGCCCCAGAGATAAATTCAGAATTTGAATTTTATGAATTTTAGATTCTAAAACAATATCCTCAAGTGCTAATAAATGAGTTTCGGAATTAATATTTGTAATATTTAGTGAATCTTTTAACATGGGCGGAGCTAGAGACTAAGGTACGGGTTCCGACGAATCCAGTAACAACCTTGGTCCAGACATTGTATTTGACTTAAGAAATCCTATGTACAAATTATTAATTTCGAACTCCATAATTTAAAAGGGCTAAAATGCTAAACCTATGTTTTAAGTCTTGGTTCCGCCTCTTTCTTTTAACATATATAGAATTAAAGCTACACAATTCGGCTGAACCGAGATATATTACACTCTACATCAACCCCTACTTTTACCTTCATGTCCTAGAGAGAATAATGCTCAAAGGCCTATGCTGTTTTCTGTCCCCTTTGAAATGGATGACACAAAGGAAAAAGAGGCTACTCATTTTATGCCCACTCTCAAAGGACCATCACTTTTCTTTATGCAAAAAAACAACTTTTTTACTTCCTGTTGGAGCTACATGCGTGAAAAGGGCTATCCCATTTTTGCTTATACCAAATCTCATTATTGATGTTGACAATCAATATGAACCTTTAAGGAGTAAGATAATGGAGAGCTTTGAAATTATTCTGTCCATCTAAAAAAGAATAGCTTATTAATATGGATTTAACTGTAAAGAATTTATACGCTACAAGTGTATTTTAACTTGTTATAGTTATCTTTCAGGTGATCTGATATAGTAATAATTCGTTTAAATACTGGGCATCAAGTGCGTAAGCTATAAAGCAAATGCACCTAAAGAATTGCTTCTGACGAATGATCTTGCAAGATCCGGGACTCAATCTGAGTCCCTCCCTCTAAGTCGTCTAAATCAAGTAAGAACTGAAGCCTTTTAGTGTATAGAAGTTGAACTCTACGATTATTTGAAAAAATCGAACTACTTTTTTAATTATGATTTTGATACAAGAACTACTATTTTGGACTAGTACTTTTACGTAATTTACAAATATGTAAATTTCATCTCAAGAAACCAATGAATAGATGTTCCAATTTATAACAAAATTAAAGGTGTTGCCCCTCGTTCAAAAAATCAATTCCCCGAATTCGCCAAAAAAAAAAAAAAAAAAAAAAGCGTTGAATCCGATACACTGTGCCTCCATTTTTTCAGGACAGAGGTGATAACATTTATTTCATTTGCTAGTAATAATGATTTTTTTTTAGTTTTTTTTTAAAAAAAAACTAATATCCATGGTACGAAAGTTTGTCATGCAATGACCAAAATGTAAGGCTGGGCATAAATACCGAAAACCGAAAAACCGGACCGAACCAAATCGAACTTCAAGAAACCGAAACCGAAAAAACCGAACCGAACTAGTTTGGTTCGGTGTTCGGTGTCCACCTTCAAAAAACCGTAGCCGAACCAAACTTTGATGAAACCGAACTGAAGAACCGAAATTTAATACATTACCCAAAAAAATTAAAATAGTCCAAGCCCATTAAGTTTAAGCCCCAAAAAACCCAATTGTAACAAGCCCTCTTTTGCTTTTGTATCCCTAATTTTTCACTTCAATTGAGAAAATCAAATATCCTTAACAAAAAAATGTGACTAGGATGTGTCTTTAGGATTAATGTATATCCTTTATGTGTTTTCTTAATTATTCTTACTGTATGTATATAACACCTAGTAATCCTATATTATGGTTATGGTTTTCTGTTCTTGTGTATCCTATTTGTTTGATTTTGATTTCAATTTATCAGTTTTATGTTTTATTGCTTTTGAAAATATGAATTAGTGTAAATGGAATCGCTTCTAATATCATGTCAAAAAAACCTAATTGAAAAAACCGAAACCGAACTTCAAAAAACCGAAACCGAAACCGAAAGAACCGAACTAGTTTGGTTCGGTGTTCGATGTCCACCTTCAAAAAACCGAAACCGAAATAGCCGAACCGAAATTTGATAAAACCGAACCGAAAAACCGAATGCCCACCCCTACCAAAATGTGGCTTTTGACATGTATGATAACAATAGAAATGAATGCCAATTGCCCCATTTGGTTTATCAATGGCCAACTCATGCTAGTGACAATGTGTCTGCTTTCACACATATGCAAAGAGTTCAAGAATTATGCATTAAAACAAAATGATGTCTATCAAGAACTTAAGGACTAGCATTTTGGCAGACAACATAAGCATCCATCAATGATTTGCATCTATGTTGCTTAGACTCTTCAAACATGTCGTTCAATGCGTGTCGGATCCTCTAAAAGTATTGCAGTTTTGGAGGATCCAACACGGTGTAGCAACATTTTCGGAGAGTCGAGCAATATATATTTGCATGGTGCTCAATTATTCTCTTTGTCCGTTCCTTTTGAAGAAAGCAAAGATGACTCCCTGTCCTTAACCATACCTGATCTCAGAGCTACACTTCTGTTGCAAACAGATTTTTTCTCAACCAATGGAGTTCTAATATGAGGAAAACTCTTTCTCTGTTTAAGCTGTGTTTCTGCTCCATCATTCAAATCAATGAGCTCCAAGTATCTACTCAAATCATTAACTTCATTTTCTTGCTTTCTTGATTTTGAAGTGCTAGTAATCCCCTTGTCCTGATCGAACGGGCTTAAATGGAGCGGCATGGAGAGTGAGGATTCATACAGCCGACCCCTACTTGCTTGGGATTGAGGCGTATTTCTTGTTGTAGTGCTGATTCCCTTGGCATATTTTGTAACCATTTTCTCTCTTTCTAGCTTAGTCTTTACTATCTCATTTACTAGTCCAACTTTTTTTCTGTCATGTTCTCCTGCACCAACTTTCCTCAACTTTGAGCAAACTTTTCTGTCAATTTCCATAGATTTGTCTAAGCCACCTTTTCGCATATATGGGAGCTCGACTTTTGGACTTGGGAGTAGTCTTGTTCTCATTAGACCTCGGTTTACATTGTCAGTGCATAGCGGACTTCTAGCTCGTTTAACTTTAGTTGATGCTTCCGCACTTTTGCCCTTATCTAAACTTGACGACTTTCCCTGCTTATGTGCTTGATTCGAATTTCCATTGAAAGTTCTCACCACTGACATATCCTGTCAACAAAAATCACAGGCCGCTAGTTTATATCAAATATGTACATATATTAACTGTGACACAAAGCAATTAGCATGCCAAATATGTACATATATTAACAGTGACACAAAGCAATTAGCATGCCCCTGACCAACTGGTTAAAGATGTCTGCAATGTACAACAACAACAACATACCCAGTGAAATCCCACAATGTGCATACATAAAACACAGTACAGTCAAAGCTCTCTATAACGGCATCATTTGTTTGGATATTTTTGACTACTATAACGAGATATTGTTATAGAAAAATATAACATAATATGAAATTTCAGTTCCACTGGTTGTCATAGTGAAATGTTATTATAGAGGATGGTTGCTATAGAGAGGGTTGACTGTAGACGATATGTTTATAATAACAGATATATGTACTTTTAAGATTGTTTTCTTCAAACCAATTACTGAATTAAAGTGAAGGCAAAACCAACCTCATCAAAGAAGCCAAATTTTGGCGATGGCATACAAAGACCAGATGGTTGAGAATTCTTCCTTGGCACTGAAGCAATAGGTCCAGTAACTTGACTTGGAGACCATAAATTCTGAGTTGGTCCAAATGTCATATTAAGACGATGATCCGAATCACCACGAGCTTGGTTGGTGCTAGAAGTTGAAGATGACGATTTTAAGGACTTAGAGGAACAATGAATTTCCGTTGAGGAACTAAGATTTTCAAACCTTTTACTCTGTGTAGATGATCTTGTTGGAGTCTTCGTGCACGAGACAGAGGCAGATAGTTTACTCTTTCCGGTTTCTCCTCGTTTCCTAGCATAACCAGATGTCTCATACAAACGACAAGAGGTGATTGAAGAGTGATTAGTAGAATTCGACAGCATCAAATCTCGTCCTACAAAAGTCACATGTTATTTATCCTATCATAAACGATAGAGAATGAGAAAGCAACCTCATTTTCAAACAGGAGTTTCTATAAGTATGTCACGTACCAGCTCCAGTTCTTCTCTTGCCTCCCACTTCTGCAATGTGCATATCTGGTGATGATAATTTACTTTGCGAACACGAGGCCCTTTTCTCCACACGTGGAACCTTGGGAAGCTTGAGGTCTAGTGAATTGAACTCTCTTCTTTTACAATGTTGCTAATCAACAACAACAAAACTATGTTAGTAATAATCACTTAGCAGTTTGCAATTTAAACTAATTTATACATTTTAATAGGGTGTTCCCACCTCCTATGCATTTGACAGAAGCAAAGATGAAAATCCAGTTGTGTATACAAGGCAAAGTTCACTATAGGATGAGAGGCTAAGAAACATGAGAACTCGCTTCAGATCCTCTATTGTATTAAGGGTTTATCTTATATCCATTGACATTGTAAATGATTTTTTACACAAGCAGTGTAACGTAACCTACTGTAGAAGTTATTTGCTTATTTTACAGGCAAAGTACCTTTAATTAATTCGAAGGTAACTTGGTAGAATAAAAGATTTCTAAACTGTCAGTATATAGAAGTTCAACCTTTATATTATGTACCATTCTCCACTAAATAATAACATTTGGCCTATTTCTACCTATAACTCAACTAGTTATACATTCACTAGTAATAGTAAGACTCATAGCAACTAAACTTCTGCATTGAAAATAAAACAGAGACAGACAAAAGGTAGTAAATACTAATGCTGAAGTTTAAAAAATGATTGAAACAATGTTACTATTAGTGAATGATGTCTGTTAACTATAGTGACAATTTAACTGATTAACCCAAAAAGGTTAGACAATCAGTGTAACACAGAGTAGTACACAATAGAGTAATAAAATGTGAATAACTTCATTCAACTCTTTGAAGTCATGTACTTAATAAATGTATAAAACAACACTAACTTCTATTTTACTTCTCTCTGCTCTTGCATTATTCATGTTTTTCCTTTTGGAAACTGGCCTGTGATAGATCTGACAATTAAAATGAGAGCGTCAATCCATTAATATAATACTTGCAAGTTCTAAAGAAAGGGAACCATCAAGTTTAACATTGTCCCTTATGTGACTAACCATGTCTGTGGAGTCGGTTCCAGTATCTGAAATAGCCGATAGGACTGGCTTTCGAGCGCGTACATCTGATATAGACGATAGTTCATGTGGATCCAAAAGACCTGTCAATGGATACAACAACAACTGTCTCTCAATCTCACGCAAGTCGTGGTTAGCTATATCAGTACTCACTGTCTATGCAGCTCCATTTTAAGCTCGTCTTAGTCCAATATTATATAAAATAACTTTAATAAGCACCAGAAATTCTCTATATTTTCTGTTGGCATACAAATTTCTAACAAAAGACTCCTACGAAAACATTAGACTTAAAGTAATCATATATAGATCAAAATCTGTCAATGGATAAAACAACTATAACTGTCCCTAATGCCAAGCAAGTCGGAGTCAGCTATATGAATCCTCAGTGTCCATGTCGGTCCATTTAGAGCCCGTTTGGATTGGCTTATAAGTTGGCTTATAAAGCTGTTTTAGCTTTTGTAGTGTTTATGGCCATTTAAACTTAAAATCAAAAAAATAATTGGACCCATTTAACTTAGTTTATCTAAAAGCGTCCTTTAAGCTATATATCGGTCCACGGGTTTTAATCTCACCTCAGTTTAATATTGTATGAAATAAATTTAAGCGCTAGAAGTTCTCTATATTTTTAGGGCATACAAATATATGACAGGAGTAAAAGACTCCTAGAAAAACTAGACTTAAAGTAACCGTGTATAGAACGACACCTTTCGATGGATGAAGTATTTTAAATCTTAAAAGCATGAAGCAACTAACTGCATTGACATGTACATAGAACAATCATAGATGAAATAATGCTAAAAAAATCTAATAAAATAGTGCCTGCACTAGTGAAGAAGGCGTTATCCCAAGCTGAACTTTTGCGCAAGAAACTAGGTCTTCCTGGCTGAATAGGTGCAGAAGACAAATGCTTTAGCTCCTTCTGTTGGTTCACTTGTGTTGTTTTATCTCTTTGCAAGGAAGTTCTTGATGAATTTGAAACCCCATTCTCATTTATATTGTCCAATGTTACTGCAGAAATGACATCAAGTGAAATTGTTGCATACAAATGCACACAAGTATAAAGAACAAATGAAAAAGGGTACACCAAGACTCCTCTTCCCCTATTGTAAATAAAACTCCCCACAAATTGAATTCCATTTAAACCAATTCTCAAAGGACATGACATGATTAGTATTAATCCAAAAAAAAGGATTAGTAGTAATCCAAAAAAAAAGTACAACTTCTAAGTTCAAATTCAAAGAATGTGGTTGATCTGTCTTCCACGATATAGATATAGTAGTACAATCGAGTTACTTTCAACTAGGGGTGGATGCCGGAAAATCATATTGTATATATAGGGTCTTTTTTTTTTTTAACTTTAAGTAAATATAGTAGATGATGAACTCCCTCGATGAAAATCCTGTGTCGCCACTACTTTCAATAAAAGCTAAATTTTACGGAAGAATATCAAATTCTCTCTACATCTAAATGTATATGACATTCTTCCCGTTTTGTAAAATCCGAAAACGTCATTCCATTTCTATACATTGTTACAAACTTTAAAATTCAAATTCATTGAACTTCTCAATTTTAGACTTTAACGTGATGTTTCTCTATCAAACTAACTCATCAACAATTACATTACTATTTTCGGTTCACTACACTGATATAACATATAAGTCAAAGTAACTTCATGACTAAGCTTTGTGTCCAATCACTAAGCTTTGTGTCCAATCAAATACCGTCATATAAAACTGCAAAGAGAATTACTGACCTGAAAGACGAAGGTCTTCAAGAGAATCAAACAAAGGAGAATCAATAAGAGAATCTTCTTCTATGGAAATATCAATTAGCTTAAGCTTTTCATCTCCAATATAATAACTAAAACTTCTCTTTTTCTTTTTTCCATAACTTTCCATTTGAACTTCCCAAAATCCAAGAAGAATTGAAAAGGCAAAATTTGGTGGTATGGATAGGATCCCTCGACCCTTAGTCAAAGGTCTCAGGTTCGAACCTGTGAATGAAAAAATCTAGTTACCGTGTTAATTCGAATTAGTCGGGGCCATAGGGGATACCGGACATGGGTGGGAAACAAAACAAAAAAGAAAATTTGAAGTTTGAAGAAATGGCCGATTAGGATTTGTAACTGACTTCAATATAATTAAGCAGAATTAATTAATTCTTATGATTTGCACTTGATTACTTTCCATTTAAAATGAATTGGTCCTTTCTTGCATTAAACCAATGTTTCCTTGATGAAAGCGTCCCCCTAGTTTTTGAAAATTCAAAATTTTCATAATTGAATTATTTTTTTGGGTTAATAGTACTTTAGGTCCCTTAGTTATTACTAATAAATTCTGAATGTAGTTTTTATGATATTTAATTAAGCACATTTGACCCTCAATTAATTGAAACATGCACTTTTGATCCAGGATTACCAATTGTTCCTTGTTTCACCACATAATTATCGATGTGTTATGTTAAACTTCTATTGTTATTCCATAACTGAAAGTAATTTACTCTATGAAAACAGTCCAAATATAACATTTCAACTTAGTGTGGTTATCTGCCAAAATGAGCATTACGCGCTGATTTTAAAAGTAGTGTTTGATCAAAAGCTGTCTGCTACAATATCAATGTACATTAACTAAACTAAAGAAAGTGATATCTGATCTAATTTTGAACAGATTAAGCTTTAAACAAATTGATTGGCTAAGCAAGATTATTGATTAGTTCGCTTAAGAATCAAAGTGGACAAATTCTTCATCTGATAATTATTGGAGATCTATTCTCACAAAGAGATGAAAGACTGACTTCTTTACCTAATATTTTAATCTACAATATACCTTGTCCCGATGGTACACCGAAAATAACCTCTCTACCTTCTAAAATAGGAGTAAGGTCTGCGTATACTCTATCATTTTCGGACCCCACTTTGTGGGATTTTCTTCGTATGATATTGTTGTTGTTGTAATCTACTAATAAGAAATAGAAATATCTAACTGAGTAACAGTTAGTTGGTAAAAAAGTCAAAGGGCTTCGATGTGTGTCTTTCAAAACATGCTAAAAAGAATATGTGTATACTACTTCTAGAGGAATTATAAATCATTATTAAAACACTATAGAGTTGATGATTATACCAATTCGCCAATGAGATTATACAACTCAAACACTCCATCTAGTGGATATATTTATACAGAAAAGATACAAATTTGGCCAATGATTAGTTTTGTTTCCATGTACTATTAATTAAAAAATTAATGAAAGCAAAACTAATCCAAATCTTTTAGCATAAGTGAAATGTCAAAGAAAATAAAATACTACTCATATGTATCATAATTAAATGTGTAGTCTTGCACGCATTCTCATTAATATCATTTTCAAATGTGTTCTTACACGCATTTCGGTTGCATTTCGAATCTTGTTTGTTTCACCAAACAGAAATCTATTTTAAATCAGAACAAAAACATTTTCAGAAAACAACAAACAATATGAGTACTATTTATTTATTTTCCTTTGGTCTTAACTCTTAATTCACAATTGTCTATAACCCTTTCAGTTAATTATTTTACTATGAGTTGACTGTTTAAATATACATGTTACCTGCTTTAATTCTCACAGAAATATTACATTCGTTGAAGTATTTTCAAAATAAAAAACTATTATTTACCTCTTCTTTTGTATAACAACAACAACATACCCACTGTAATCTCACAAGTGAAATCTGGGGAGGGTAGAGTGTATGCAAACCTTACACCTACCTTGGGAGGTAGGGCGGCTATTTTCGAAAGACTCTCGGCTCAAGAGAAAGCATGACAAAAGGGGTCAGATAAGAAATGCCGAAAGAAAAGAAGCAATGACAAAATACTATAGCCAAGCATTATGAAGAAAGTAATAGTAACAGCAAACTCATACAATAAATGAAATACAAGAGACAACAAATAGTCGAAATACTAGAATACTACTACGACTACTAGTATGAAAGGGTAATTAGGACAACACTCAACTACGTACTAACCATCTACCCTAATTTGCGTCCTCCATAACCGCCTATCTAAGGTCATGCTCTCGGTAAGCGGCACCTGCGCCATATCCCGTCTAATCACCCCCCCCCCCTCCCAAATACTTCTTCGGCCCACCTCTACCTCTTCTGAAACTGTCCATAGCCAACCTCTCATACATCCACACTGGGGCATCAGTGCATCTCCTCTGTACATGTCTGAACCATCTCAGCCTCGCTTCCCGCATCTTATCCTCCACCAAGGCCAAATTAAATTACAAAATGTAACTCTGTTTGAAAATGCACTCATGCGTTAGAGATATTGTTAAAATTTACATAATAGCTAAAGTTAACCTTGATCATGTAATTAACCAAAGCCTATAATTATTGATATTGTGGATGTTTTTCATATAATAGGTGTGCGCTCAATTCTTGTTATCCGCCACTCTCTCCCCCCCATCCCACCCAAAAAAAAAATCCTTGATGAGCTTAGGTTTTATAAAGACTCATGTTGAGTTGGTTATGAATAAGATATAATAGGGTATCCTTTTATAGAAATTGTCCACCATCTTTTAGATAGAAGAAGTTCATGATACATGAAACAAGGATTAAATTACTAAATGAGGAAAGTTTACTTGTCATCAGAATGTCTCCTAAATGAGATAAGAAGTCTGATTATCAAGATTTCTTATTACGATACAATCATTATTGAGAATATTTGATGCAATTAAGCTACACATATACTACGCATCTAACTTATTCTATTCATTATAAATGAACTGAATGACCGGTCACCATGTGTTACCTCCTCAAAACAACCATTTGGCCATATTGGATAAGATTTGAAATATTTGCAATAACATTTGAAGATTTTTTAAAATAAATATTTATTTATTCAATTGTCCCACTATTTCAACTTCAAACTTGAAATATAGAAGAGAAACTTTTAGAAATATATAACACGAAGAAAATATTTATCAACGGCTAGCCTAACAGTCAAATATAGAAGTTATTTTTTGAGTAGGTGTGGTTGGAATTTGTGAGAAACACCTGGACGAAGCTATATGTAAATTTTGAGGAAGATTGAGGTGATTTGGACTGGTTTGGAAACAAAATTCAGATCTAAAATTGGTTCCAAAAAAATCATTGAGACAGTGTATATCATGTATATTCCGTGTATCACACACATATTTTTCATGGATATCACAGATATATGTGAAATAAAGGAGATACACTGATATGCATGCGAAATATACATAGTATACTGGGGATATACACATATATATGCCTAAAATATTTAACTGATATACGTGGAGATTGTTAAAACTATCTACATTACCAGTTTATATTTATCACTTTCCTCTTATTAACACATTTTATCTGAATTTCAAAATTTTAAGAAAAAGTTTGGGAAGATATAACCCACACAAAACCTTGCACAATTTTCTTCCCCAACAACATACTTCATTAAAGAACCCGCATAAACTCACATTATGAATCTCCAAAAGTTTTGAAATAAACTCTTTGAATCAGTAATTATAACTTCAAATTTTAACTATGTTAGACAACTTACTAATGATATCAGTAGTAAATCACGAAAACACAAAGAATTTTTTAATTCAAATCTGATTTCCCACATCTCAGGTTTATAAGTTCAAAAAAATTTCACAATAGATTCTTCAGATTCAATTTCAAATAGGTGATTGGGTTGAGGGAACTTGAAGGAGGACCTAAAAACACCATCAAAGTACATTAAAGCTTGGTTTGAATTTTTTGATATGCATTATTATGATTTGTTGTAATTGAGTGATATCAAATTTAGTTGGATTTATCTTAATGAGCTTGATTATTAATTTGGGAGGTGTTTGGAGACGATTTGAGAAGGATTTGACTTGATTTTCATATTAAAAACTCAATGTTGAAGATGACTCCGTCGGTGTGTACCCTTGTGTATCTGTATATATCCCCGTCCATATAATTTGATGTCCCTTTTGTATATCCGTATATCCCGTGTATATCATATACATATTTGCGCATATTCATGAAAATGTGTGTAATATATATATATATATATATATATATACACATGTTATATAGACGTTTTCCAGGTCTGGATTTTAGAATTCAAACTAGTCTAAATCTCCTCCAATCTTCCTCAAAAATTTGTATATAATCTCATCGAGTTGTTTTCAACCAATACTAGCCATACTCAGTTAGGAAAAAAATATATTTGGATGAAAAAGTATATAAAATTAGTTTTGGTTAAAAAGATAGCTGGAAATAGAACTATCCGGCAATCTGCTATTCTCTTTTTGGTTTTAGGTGAAATTGGAAATTTTTTAATATGTGTCTCACACAATTGATATTAGTTGTGTGAGGCTTTATTTTCTGAGACAAAAAAATGAACCTAAAGTTTTGTGAACCCATTAGTGTAAGATGTGGGTCCATGTTTTTGTCTCACAAAAAATAGCCTCACGAAACCAACATTAGTTGTGTGAGGCACATGGTAAAACTTTTCGTGAAATCGGTGTGAGAATATTCAATTCTTAGCATATTTTAGAGATTTGACTATGGGATGTCAATTTGTTTGATCTGTGACTAAACTACAGGGGCATTTACATGTCAATTTCCCAAGCATCAATGCAGAGTCATACACACTAATACGTACACACACATATTTTCACTTCCCGTATATTATGAAGTTAAATAAAATCAACTTCGAATAAACTAATTGGTTTACAGCTATTTCAGGGATATATCTTACTTCTTGTATGTTATGAAGAATGAATGCACACACTGTAGGGTGAATGCATGCTCACTTTACGCTCGGGGGGTGGGTAAAAACAAGTCTATGATATTATGCACTCGTTTACGTGGCTTAAAATCTTAAATCCATCTACATATTTAGGGTAAAAAACAAGTATTCTTTCTGTGTTAATTCATGTTGCGGATTCTGATTGGATATTTAAGAAAATTTGAACGTTTCATGAAAAAGATGTCTTTTTTAATACAAATTAACAAAAGATTAATGTCATATAAAATAGAACGAATAGAATTATACCGACATGTAACAAAAATAGAGGTGAATTCACCTATCAAGGTAATCTAAATATTGGCATGAACATACAATTACATAGTTTTCTCATGGTTCACAAGCTTCTCCAAGGCCGGACATATCTTTTTTGTTAAAAAATGTTTCCTTTGTTAAAGTTGAGGTGTTTGGCTAAATTTTTAGAAGAAAAAATGCTTTTGAGTAGAAGAGAAGTTATTTTTAAGAAGCTAAAAAAATTAGCTTCTTCGCAAAATATCTTTTTTGAAAAAGTACTTAAATTCAGCCAATCCAATGGGCTCATAGTTACTTTTCTCATGGTTCACAATCTTTATTTCAATAGCCATATTTTAACTTTGTTAGTTGTTACCGTCTTTGAGTAATATCATTTGTTTATGCTGACATTAACCTTAACTTCCTCGTATCATTATTCACTAGCCATATTTTGTTAAACATATAAATTGGTTTTACCATAGCATGTGATAAGTGCCTTCTAATTCAATGTTTGTACCAACTATGGATCTCCTTTTGTCCCTTTTAGGTTGGTTCTGCCAAGTATGAAATTCCAATTCAGAACATTGAATTAATAGAGGAGAACTTGACACAAAAATTAAAAAGAGCCACTCAATTTTTACGTTAAATTGTAGAGATAAAAAAAACTGCTAAAAAGCACCTCGGTAGTAGTTATGTAATAGCAATGTGGTGAATATCACATTTTCAAGGTGCAATTTCTTGAAAGAATTAGTAATAATTTCAGAGCTCGTTTTGATTGGCTTATAAGTTGGTCAAACCAGCTTATAAGCCATTTTTAACTTATTTTAGTGTTTGGTAAAATAAAACCTGCCGATTCAAAAACTTCGTAAAACATGGGCTGTCAACAACGATCGGTGTACGAGAATACATATTCTTTTAACATTTACAACCTATTCGCACTTCTGACGCACTATCCACGAGGACAGCATGCACCCAGGAAGTCTCTAGGAGGTACGAGATACCCGACATAAGTACTCGACTGGCAACACCTCGGCGAGATGGAGCTGCGCTAATCCCACATTTAGACGACTCTAGCAGTCTTTGCCTCGTCACCGTTGTACCTGGCACCGTGGCATGAAAGCATGACTAGAAGAAGGAGGTCGGTACGGAATATGTCTTGGTATATGGCGATAACAAGTAAAAAATTATAGCTTAGTGGGAAAGGGAAGAAATCCATGATCACGCTCGTGCCGGCCCAGCAGCCAAGAGAAAACATAGATAAATACACGAGTCTCAGCTTGTTAAGTAAGTCATCGCAATCCGACTAACGAATCGAGAATAAATAATGTAATCTAGAACACCTCTCCCCAAGGAAATGTGCGATACATCACATGCGCACGCTTAAAATAAAATAATGATAACCCTTCGGGCGGTAACTCGGCCTAATAATAATAATAATAATAGTAATAACAATAGTAATAATAATGATAATAATACTAGTAATCCCCTTCGGGTGAGCGATTTGAAACATCGTCTATCCTGGCCACCCGGACATGCGGTCCGGAATAAAATGATGGCCCCTTCGGGCATCCGTCCGAACATACGTCTATCCCGGCCCCTTCGGACGTGCGCCCCGACATAATAATCTTAGCCACCCGAGGCATGTCACTCGTGGCATACGGCTACCCCCGGCTCCTTCGGCACGCCACCGTGACATAATACTAGTCCTAGCCCCGCCCGGGCATAATAATAATAGTAATAATAATAATAATAAAATCTCACACCCCGCCGGAGTGGTTTTAGAAAATACGAATAATAAGATATCGCACTCCGCCGGAGTGGTTTTGAAAGTTTTATAAAATATCACGCTCCCTTCGCAGTGGTTTTGAAAAGTGTTATAAAATATCACTCCGCCAGTGGTTTTGAAAAGTGTTATAAATATCACACTCCCCTTCGGAGTGGTTTTGAAAAGTCTTATAAAATATCACACTCCCCTTCGTGAGTGGTTTTTTGAAAAGTTTTTATAAAATATCACTTAATAGTTAGGGCAATAGCCAAAAGTTTTCCCTCAATTGTGGTACAAAAACAAGTCAAATAAACGGTAGGCGGAGATCCGGGAATACCGGTCCGCCCGAGTCAACTGTGCTGCGTACTCGATTTGCATATACTAAGCTTAATGGAGTCATTTATGGAAGTTTCAAGGCAATCCGATTACATTCTGCAAGTTACGGACGTTTGAGCATTTTTCCAACAAGATATAAGGATTCTAGTTGATACGCTTCAACGAATAGTGCTCAATTTCGTAATCGAATTTCGATGAATGTATAACCCCGAGGCTCAAATTCAAGCCTAGTACACCTGGGATATGCCAAAAGAAGGAGAGGGATAGCTTCACATACCTTACGGACGTCTTATGCTCGCTTTATCTCCAATCTCGTTTCGCCTAGAATGCAAATGGTCACATTTACCGCTTACTATTCATGACTTTCAATCTTCAATCTTGGTTTAATACTTATGCAAGTCGTTAAAGACCTCCCCCGTAAACGCACCATCCCGAGAATATGGCTCGGGCCCAAATATTAACAACAATACCAACAAGCACATCAACAATATGAACAACCGATCCAAAACACATTCCAACATAAGTAGTCTTCCTTACTACATAAGATGTCAACTTTCAATCCAATTGCGCACATTCGAACCAACATCAACGTTTATATATTCATTCACTAATTTGAGATCATTCAAACATAAACTAAGAGCATTTCAAGCTATATATCAATATTCAACAATTTCATCAATTTCCATATTCCACCCAAAATTCTCGTATATGAAACAAACCATTCCAACACATTTTCTACTTACTACTTCATCACTAACAACAACAATTTACCTTTAACAACTTCATGATCTTAATGTCATAAAATCACATTAATGTGACATAACTCTCCCATTCCATTTCATGCAAACTTAACCCATATAATCTTCATTTACATTATAATGATCACAATAACGCAACTAACACGTTAAACAAAACAAATCCATCACTATTCCTCTATCACATAACACACGGCCATAGGCCAATTTCCAACTTCATTCCATTTTCATTCAACTTTCATTTCCAATACAATTTCTACAATAACCACAACTAAAACTCAACATAAGATTCAACATCACTTACACACACACCATAGCAACCACACTAGCCACAAGCACACATTACGCACTTCCACCATGCAAACTTCCATATTTCAATGTGTTCTACTCGTTTTTATATATGCTACAACACAAACAAACCTTCAAAACATAATTAGAAAGGATGAATTATTACCTTCCTTCTCAAGTTTCTTCATTCCACCAACTTGTCCAAACGACGAAACCAATGGATTATCTTCCGAAATAATTGCACCACGTTGTAGAGGGACCTTGAATTGGTAGGAATATAGCAAGAAAATAATTTTGGAAGAAGATTTTGGGGGATGAATTTGGCTATAGTCACCGAACCCCTCTCTTTCCTTTTTTTTTTTTTTTTTTTGCTCTTGGTTTCTCTTGTTTCTTGAATTTTCTTGAACTCTTGATTTCCTCTTATAATTAGCCAAGCACATGACCCCTTATAGCACATGACCCCTACATGGGCCAAGCCAAGGCCATGGCCGGCCACTTCTTGGCTTGGGCCTAGTTCTTCTTCTTTTTTTTTTTTTTCCATTTCCAAGCCCATTTTCTTAGTCCATATTTTTGGTAATTCATGAAACCATTTTCCGACATTCCAATTTTGCCCTTAGTCTTTCTTAATAATTCCTTCTAAATTCTTCATAGGCTATTCCTACATGCTTAACAAAATAAAAATGTGGCCTTACTTGTCGTCCTCCCGCGATTGTCTCGAATTATCCAATTGTTCAAAAATGCGGGATATAACAGTTATAAACTAGTTTGTTATTTTGTTGAGATTTATGGATTAAGGGGCTGTTTTATGTGGGTTGAATGGTTGGAATTAGCTGTGTTATGGATGTTTTGAATGTGTTGGTGATGTGTAAAAATGGATGGACATCATGATATGTTGCGTGTTGAAGTTGGTATGCCGTGTAGTGAAATTTACATTTTGTAGAATATGATGAACTAATTTTATTTAGTGTTTGGTTGTTGTTGTTGTGGATTATATGATGATAATGAAAGCTTAATGTGTAAGTTGAAGTGGAAAACGTATATGGGCTGTTTTAGAAGCTAATGTGAATTTAATGTAGTTTCTTGAATTGATGAAAATGATGTTGTTAACATGCGGATTATTGATGTAGTTTATGAATTTGGAAGAAAGAAATGTGTTGTTGTTGTCCTTATGGGAATTGGAAGGTTTCGGGTGGCTTTGCACATTGGTTGGGCCGTTTTAATATTGTGTGGATTGTTTGAAATGTTCTTGAATTTTGTTTTGAATGGTTTCGGATTGGTATTTGAATGTATGAGCATTGGAGTTGGCTTAATTGTAGGTGGTGATTTGAATGTAAACGAAATGTCGTCGAAGATATAGAAAAGAGTTACTAATGTTAGAATGAGTTTTGAATCACTTGTTGATGTTGCTAGTTTGGTTGTTGGCATTGTTGTTGATGAATTTGGCCGAGTTGAATTCTCGGGGTTGTTGAATTTACGAGGGAGAGATCCAAAATTTACGTAAATAAAGTGCTAGCCTAGAATTGGATTCCAAGTGCGTATGACTAATGTTTGGCGTCTAATGATGTTATTGTAGCTTTTTGGAGAAGCCAAGACGTAAGCTTGGATTAATCTAGGAAGCTGACGAGGTATGTGAAGCTTTACCCCCTTTCTTTCTTGAGGCATGTCTTAGTCGTAAGTAGATTGTGATGCGAGTCTCGGGGTAACTCCATTCTTAAGGTCCGAGTCAGTGTGCGGTTCCTATTCATTTCTTAATGTTAGCTCTCTAATGCGGCCGAACCATGATCCTTATGTTTTTACATGATTTGGTTTCAAAGATTTTATAAAGATTTTTATTCCAAAAAGGTTTCGTAACTACGAACAATCGTAACTTTCATAGACGAGCTCGGATCGCTTCGAAACGTTCGCGGGAGATTCTATAATGGATAAGGTCTCCAACTTGCATAAATTGACCGGATTGGTTCGATACTCGTCCGTGGGCCCCGAGACTCTCCTTTGTGTGGTACTAACGACTTTTGAAAGGATTTAGTGTATCGATCGCCTTAACCCTCGAGCGGCAATTACTTATTTCTCTAACGAGTTTATAATGACGATTATGCTCCTAAGTTCCAAAGTTACTTCATATAATTTAACACGTATTTATGAGTCCTACAGTTCTATTTGATATGCTTTCGAACGTCATTCGGAGGAAACTTGATTTGACTATCGTCTTGGTTTTAAATGATAATTCACTTTGATTATTTTATGAGTTTTTGAAAAATGTTTTAAACTGCATATAGTCTCCCACGACTCTGCTCGTGCATATGGTTACTATATCCTTCACCGAGTCCCGGGCCGGTTATGTTTCGTGCGCACTTTGATATATTCCGGAGTATGATGTGTCTGGTACGTCGAGTCCCCTTGGCTCTGCACCGTGTATATTTGAGCGTTATGGGGTGTTACGGCGTTATGATGTGATATGATATGTCGGGTGTCGGAGATATGAAATCTTGGAGTATGATGTGGTGTGGCGCAATGACAAAGTGCGACCACCGTTCTAAGAGCCTTATGCATGATTTGTATTTTTATGAGTAAGCATTTGGATATTTTGAATATTGCATTTACTTTACGTACTCGGGTTTTGACTATGATTTTTTTTACTATATTTCATGCCTTGCATACTCGGTACGTATTCGTCTTGACCCCGCTTTCTTCGGGGGCGCGTTTCGTACCGCGCGTGGTGCACAGTACTCATTTTGGATGATCCACCTGACTTAGGATTCCGTTCGCTCGACTTGGAGCGCTCACGTTCGGGAGCCTATACTTTGATCCAAATTTTCTCATATGTGATATATATGCGTATGTTTGTTCCACGGGCCGGCGGGGCCGTCCCGTCATATGATCTTCGTTATGCTCTTAGAGGTCCGTAGGACATAAATGTGTGGGTTATGGGTATTCAACTGTTCCGCCGTGTCCGTGTGATTTGTGATTTGGACATCCCCCTATACTATGATAGTCTTATCGGCTTATACGTGATATCATCCTTGATCGCGATAGCGATAGGTATATTTGTACATTTGTGACGCTCTTCGGGGTGACGTTCTACTTTCTCGTATATATATGTTATTTATGTACGGTGTAAGCTATTCGTATGCTGCCTGCAATTAACGGGTGTGTACGGGTGCCCGACTCGGGCACTAGTCGCGGCCTACGGGGTTGGGTCGTGACACAATTCTAGATCATGAGTTGGATAATTCTTTTCATGTTTTCGTAATTGCCTTGAAGCGTACGCGATCACCTTGCCATGTTGCGTCAATACGAGGCACAGCCTAACGCACACGAGAAGCACTTGCAATAAACAACGTAACTTCAATCCTACGGAAGTGTTAGGACGTGCGAGAAGTCGATCTATCTTTCGGCTCTTGGAGAGCTACGTTCGCAAGCATACGTACGTGAAACTTGGGCGGTTACCGGGTCGGCTTTTGACGGGTGGTGCGGATATAGAAAGAAAAAACTTTCAACAAACACTACGCGTAATATCTGCTAAGCGAGCTACGTACCTCGGTAGGAGTTGTGGGCCTTGGCCAACGTCTTCCACGACCTCGATCTTTTGGCTATCCACGAATACCATTAGGTGAAACAATGTGCCCCGAGAAAT